>NW_027041308.1:0-105000 GCF_037179485.1 Ochlerotatus camptorhynchus | reverse complement strand
CCAATAATCGGGTCCTCCGAACGACGACGACGACGACAACAACATCGATGGAGCGCAAAAAGGCATCGTTTCCCATTCATTATCAATTCCATATTTTATGCATTTTCATATGCATTCACAGGCACGGCAACGGACATATGAGAGTAGGTTCTAGTTCCACCACGCACCGTGTCCTCCGTGCACCGCGGAGCTAGTTCGGATGGAGTTGTTCTGGAACAAGTCAATCGTCTATTTCTATATATTTATAGAATTCCACTCCACTGTTACACCTTTTTCTGTTTTGTTCTGTTGAATGCAATCCCAGCAACCTGCCCGACGACGACGACAACAACAACAACGGACGTCGCGAGAGTGCGAAAAGATGCCTCATCAGCCGGGCGCAGAGAGTGCCATTATTCCGCTTGACGAATGGTGTCGTATATTTCAAATAAACCATCACAAAAAAAAAATTGAACAGTGGAATCCTTTCGGGCGCGCGGTGACAACACTCTTCTTGGCGGGAGAAAGAGAGAGGAACAGGTCGTGCGCGGTGCGGTCGCGTTTTTGTTTAGAATAAACCGTTTGTTTTGTCGCGTCCGCGAAGTCTGTAGCTCTTATGTATGTAAATCGACGCCCCAACTGCACGTGATTTGCATCTGCGAGCAGAGGAAGAAAAAAAAAAAGTTCAAAATCAATTTATTCAAGTTCGGAACAAAAAGTGTGTTAGATGCAGTGTCGCGATTTCGAAAGGAAGTGAAACGAAGAAAACAACGCGCGTGCAGTGAGTGAAGACTGAAGAGTGTCAGTGATGAATCACCCAGCGACGACGACCCAACCTACATGGGGCAGAGAGTGTCAACCGAATCAAGTGACATCAACGGTCGGGCAGACGACGAACCCGGCGTTACGTTTCCTTTTATGCTTTTCCGTTGCGGTTTAGGTGCAGTTTTGGTCGGATTGGGTGTCAGAATAATGGCAGTCTGAAGTGTGGCGTTTGAAACAGCAAGGAAGTTTCTCTTTCGGAAAGGGAAATGAAGTGAATGAACGGTCAGCTGCAGGAGCTTTAATATACTGGCTCTGCACGGGTGTTGAGGTTGGTTCGGTTGTAATTCGATTACCGAATGCCAATATGATGGGGGACATTTAATACCTGCCACCTATCACCACAAAGTATAGAAATTTGGATAATTAGACCATAATTCAGGACTCTTTTGAGAGTTAACTTTTAATCCCTACCATGCTGAAAATAATACGTAAATTATAAGATGGTCTGTAACCTGTAACAGTCCGTGTTCATCACACATCAAACTAAATGAAAAGATCATCATCATCAAAGAGCCGGCATTTGGTGCACGCATTCAAATGTGTATTGTTTGGTTCGATAAGGTTTGGTCAGTATTGTACATTTGATTAATGATAGTTAAAAAAAAATGCAGGCAAATTTGATTAGGCGACATGGATAAATGACGTAGCATTTAAGGGGAGAGGGGGTTTAACCATTTGTGACCAGCCATGTGTAAGGTATTGCAAAATACGTTACGGGGGGGGGGGGGGGGGAGGGTATCTAAACTATGTTACGTCATTTATTGATGGTCTCTTAGGACATGGCCAGAGTGGTGATACTAAGCAACGTGACGCGATGACACCAACGCAAGGAATAATACTAAATGCTAGCGGCCACCTTACTGAAATGCGAAGACCCTCCAGCATTCGGCAGCTAACTTGGCGAGCGCACTCTTGCATGTAAATACAAAATATATCCCATTGGAAATTGGAAAACGATCCGTATTTTTTTTTAATGATGATAATGGGTATTTCACTTTGAAATAGTATACTCTAATGGGTTACTCTTCAGTTTGATTCATAGCCCCAAAATATGAGCTTGTATGTATATGGGTCATTCCAGCTCAAGTGGGTACAGAATTTTTAAAAGTTGTGGTCGATGTCACCGATTTGAGCCAAAATTGGCCAAAACGCTTATTTTGGCATTCTGAACAAACGCCTTTTTTGGTTTTGCTCTAAAGTGCCCAGATCCTTCTGGGCTACAACGCTGGATTTCCGAAATTTTTAAAAATTTCTACTTTGAGAAGAGATTACTCTACAACCAAATAAGCTATTCGTGATCTTAGAACGTCAAGGTTTTTTAACGTTGATTCTTATAATCTCTTTTCATGCACCGTCAATGTAGAGTACGCTAGCCGATTTTGAGAGGAAATGTCATCCAATCCATTTGTTTACATCATAATTACGATCTTCAAATCTGAAAATAATCTACATTTGATTGCACAACTTGCAAATTTTCATCGGGAGTGGTCTTATTTTTCGATTATCTACAGATCTGAACTGATTTACTGTTGAAATAACCACACATTAAAAATCCGGAAGATCAGAACCGCTGGGACAATTTTATAAATCTTAATTTTTCTCATCAAAAATGAATGGAAACACCAGCAGGATCACTGCAAAATTGATACAGAAAATAAAATATTCCACGTGGATGATGATTTAAAGCACCTGCGGTGGATAAATTTATCAGGAAAGGTGAAAATATTTTCACGGTGAAAATTTCGACGCTCATCACTCTTTTGAAGGTTCCCATATTCACCGCCAGAGGCTGAAACAATCGCTTAGTTTCTATTGGATTCGCCTATAGGTGGTGTACCTTCATTTTGTTTTTGTTAACAAGCTGATTACCGGGTAAGTAAGTAAGTAAATATATGAGCTAGTTATGATTTCATATAATAAGAATGCAGCCCAGAACATGTGAAAAATAACAATAAATATGATTATGCCATTGGCGTGAAGGAAAATATTAAATAACATTGATTTTCCACCAGAAAAGCTCAAAACTCCAACTCACTCGTCTGGTCATATCTCAAAAACTATTTGCCCAAATCTTTTGCCCTTGAAAATACATCAAGAAGAAGAGTTTTTCAAAGTGTGGTGCAAATTTGAGCCCAAAATATTAAGAAATATAAAATCCCGCCAATGGTGAAAATATGCCATGTTTTGTCAATTTGTATACCTACCGGTAATCAGCCTGTTTACTGTAGTTACTATAACAAAAACAAAATGTGGGTACACTTATAAGAATCTACATTTAAAAACCTTCGAATTGACGTTCTAAGATCACGAATAGTTTATTTGGTTATAGAGTAATCTCTTCTGAAAGTTGAATTTTTTAAAAACCTCGTATATCCAGGGTTGTAGCCCAGAAGGATCTGGGCACTTAAGAGCAAAATCAAAAAAGGCGTTTGTTCAGAATGTCAAAATAAGCGTTTTGGCCAATTTTGGCTCAAATCGATGACATCGACCCCAGGTGGTGTACTCCCTTGAGCTGGAATGACCCTTATATTAGGGTGCCAATAATGGGAAAACATAAACCATCGAATTTTTAAAACGGCCTATACACAAAATGCTCATCGCCACAAAAACAGACCCTATGTAAAATTTGGGTCTTGAAATATCGGAAATTGACAACTTTGTTTTAAAAATGCATTAAACGTCGAGATCTAGTGTAAACTAGAAATTTTTATTTTGACGAAAATCGACTTTTTGGGACTTTGAAATTTCTGTGAAATTTCTGTGACCGGAAAAAAAAATGTTGATGTCTGAAGAGATTCGGCCTTTCTGGAACTCAAAGAAACGACACAGGGACTTAACGAACAGGAACAGTTCTAGCACACGTCTACACTTCTTAAGGGCTGATTGATGAGTAGTAAACTAGGATTGGGCGATCTTGGATCGATCTTTTTCATCCCGATTTCCGATTTTTCGGATCGATTCTTTGTCCACGAAATGATTGAAAAAATAGATCTCTTTTTTCGATCTTTTCGATCTAAAAAGAAAGGTGTTAAATTTTGTAATTGTATTCACATCGAAAAAAATGATTTACTCTCACCCCAGACTGCGTGGTAAATTTATCGAACATAACGTCAACATCAGCATCGCTCCCTACAATGACATCAGTATTTACATTTCCGATATTTACGAATACAGCAACATTTGAAGCTTTGACTATATGTTTTTAGTATTACTTCTATGTGAAGTCAACGATTTACATAGTTGAGATGCTAATTTCAAATAACAGACTGTATTGGTAATTTTTATAAGATAGATGGAGTAGATGAAAGCATAGAGTTGATATTTTCGTTAGAGTACGGCAGTGTGAAGATTGTATATAGATATTAGACAAGCGAGCTAGGACAACTTTTAAGGAAGGTACAAATCGGTTTTTTCATCTCTCTTTACCAAACTCCCCCTTTGGAGAGGGGTGGTGAGGGGTGTCCCCCCCCCGCCACCACTGGCAAAAAGAGATGAAAACCGACCCGCTCAAGTACCAACTGTGTGTTTGAAACAGTTCTACCGATTTTTTACCGCACTTCAATTGTTATTTGAAGGAAGGCATCCAGTCGTAGGTTTGGAAATTGCAACTATTGTTTACCCCTACCACGATATGTGCTCCTGTCATCGTCGACTTGACGATCTCGAGGGGACACGGGTGGGGTAGGTGCTGCTACTGTACCTTTCGACCATTGACAGTAATTGATGGTATGCTCCCATCCAGAGTTATGTACTTTGACTATATGTTTTTAGTATTACTTCTACGTGAAGTCAACGATTTACATAGCCGTACTCTAACGGAACTATCAACTCTATGCTTTCATCTACTCCATCTATCGTATAAAAATTACCACTACAGTCTGTTATTTGAAATTAGCATCTTCAACTATACAACATTTGAAGGTTTTCGCTACCTCTCTCCTGTGCTCATTATGCTCCTTACCGACAAGACAACATTTAATCGAATATTATAAAGAAAAGAATTTCTTGGGGTACCAACGTAAACAAGCGTATAGTCCATTCTATATGCAAGAGTATTGATGGTCCGAAAGCGAATATAACATTAAAAAATCAACATTTTTGGCTAAAGCGAAAGTGAAGATAGCAAACTAAGCAATAGAAAAGGGATTACACAAGTGTGCAATAAAAATAAAAATCATAAGGATGAAGTAGTTAAATTGGGTTGTTAGCGGAATGCTTAAATAAAATAGCAAAAAGGGTTATCTTCCATTTAATTCCACTTAATTAATTTTGGTATTCATGACAGATACGTATTTCGACTACAATGTGCAGTCTTCATCAGTGTCATTCCCACTAAAGAACTTATCAAAATCTAATCCCTTTAAGTACTCATCTCCTAAGTAAAAAAGTCAAGATCACAGGTATAAAAATGAAACTACAATGTGTTGAATCGGAACCTACCTAACTAATAAAAACCAAAGATTTAATTAAAGTATGTAGTCGAAATACGAATCTGTCATGGATACTAAAATTAATTAAGTGGAATTAAATGGAAGATAACCCTTTTTGCTGTTTTATTTCATTAAAAATCATAAGATCGATCTACCAAAGATCGATTCTTTGGTACCGATTTAATCAGTGGATCGATTCTTTCTCTCAAGATCGCCCAATACTACGGTAAACACGTTGCTAACGATCGCTTCTTGCTTGATCATAGGCTTCTTAGATTACACCCCATGTCGATCGTTCAATTCTAGATTCTTCCAAAGAATTGGGAACTGCTCGCCATCCAATGCCTTGGTACAGATTTCTGCTAGTTGATTTTTAGTTCCAATCCGATTCATGTTTCCCACGATATCGTTATGTTTTGCACGCTTCGATTCTAGATTCTTCGCCATACCGATACATCCATGGTTGTCTTAAAAAATGTTAACTGGTTTAACGTCGGTTATGAGAATTCCGGTCAACCAGATCGCCGCTGCACAACACAACCTCTGCTTCACTTGAGGACATCGCCACACTTGCCTGTTTTTTGCTTGATCAGGATACCGTATTTCCGTGAGCTTTCAATACACTCACTGACTTCGATCTTCCTGATCATCGCCAATTTCTGCGTAGGTACCTTTTAAGAATCGGACTACTCAGTTCCCGTTTGGCTTTCAACGTTAGCGGTTCAGCTCGTGCCGTGTTCTGTGTGTGCATTTTGTCTACCCTTGTTTGTGAGTGTTGGCGTTCCGCCTCACGGACGAATGTTGTCATCGTCGTGTTTGTGCGTTGAGGTTGTGTTTCAGAAATGCAATCGAAGTGTGCCGTGGCCGCTATTAGACGCGTGGGGTTTCGGTTCTGATTTCGGCGTTGGTCGCGAGTTGATTCGGCCGGTGAGGAGCTGGCGGTGCATCTTACATACAGTGTACTGCCGAACTGAATCCGTTGTGTCGCGAGTGATTGGTGATGGAAAGTGGATGCAGTCCTTTTTCTCTCTGCTGAGATCCCTCTAGTTGGTGCAGCTAGAGTGTGTTTCGTGGTTGATGGGGTTTGCGCTGCTGTGTAAGAACCGAAAGGCGAGAATGCTGTTTTTAACACCGGTTGAAGAAGTAGCAGCAGCATATCTATTGGAGCTCTTCGAAATCATCGTGATGTCACGGATTCCTTTGCAACCTAACGAGATCTTTCCTTTATTTTTCTCGTAATCCCATTTTATTTTTATAGTCATGTAAGTTATACATCACACTTTACACTTAACATTTACATCCTTACATTATTAGTAATTAGATTAGATTAAGATAAAAATATATCAAGCTGAACATTGCATTAGGTCCTAGGTAACATTGATCAATTCTCTTCATCGACTTTCTCTTTCGTTTATAACTTGAGTACATAACCGTTTCTTGATCTGGTTGACCTATTAGATGCTACATAAATCGATCTTTTATCGATCTGTGAGCTGAAAATAAGTGGGAATGGCTTTACATGGCCGTGGGGATGCAAAGAGAAAGTCGACGAAGAGAGTCTGTCAATGTTACTTGGGACCTAATGCAATGTTCAGCTTGATATATTTGCTTAATATAACCTTGAAATTTCAGTGTTACACCCACTAGATATTGTGAGCTGAGGAAACATAGAGCTGCTTCTTATCATATGTAAAATAATTATTATTTTAATTGCAGAATATCAACTATTTTATCTATATAAATTTATATGCATTATTTCATATTTAATGTTCTGATATATTTCATTTCTCCATTACATATATTTTCATTGTCTTAATAAATACTGGGTTAGGAGGGAGCATCAGGGTATCATTTGACCTGGAACTGGACGATGGTGTTGTATGACAACCGGAGTCTAGGAGGGAATAAACACTATCATTTTATTTATCCTACCGATTCGATTGTGGTGGTGTGAATTCTACTTCAACAGTTTCAGTGATATTGACGCGCCCTTCTTTACAAACCATCCTGTAGGAAGCTTAATAAGTATTGCGAATTGTGTTATTCGATTTTTTGGATCGTAACGTTGGAAGGAGTTTCTTAAATTCCCGTCGATTTCGCGTAAGTGTCTTTGCTTACGGGTCCACACCTCCGTTTTTGGCCCTTCATACAGCGATATTGTGAATTCAGATCGGTAGCTCAAATTGATCTTGCTATTAAGTGGAGCTGCATACAAGACAAGATCTTTGAAGGGATGGTGGCTACCTTACATACATGCATACATACCTTTTAAGTATCGGACTACTCGCTTAAGTGCCGACCAGTGTTGTTGTCCAAATTGTTGTTGGAATCTTCCGAGGTACCCACAAGAGATGCAAATGCCCGGTCTGATACACATCATGCAATACATCAGACTTCCAAGCAACTCACGGTAAGGCTGCTGTATCCCTTCAGTCGTGTTCCGATGTAGCCGTAAGCTCTTTTCTAACGGTCTTCGAGTTGGATTGCATATATGCAGTTTTACTTCTGGTTCCATATTTGACCATAACAGTTTCGACAATTTAGAAAAAATAATTCAAAAATTATTTACCTAAAATATGTACATATTACAATCTATCAGATTTCTAGATATACAATTCGTTTTCATTCTTCTCATGCGAACTAGGTACTCTTTTTTCAATAAACTCTTCAAAATCTGTCTAAAAACTGACGCTTCATCGCATAATCGAATTTCTTTCAGCATGCTCTCTCCACTAACCGATCTTTTGCCGAGCTTTCTCTCTTTCGCTGCTCTAGTAAAACACGATACGCTCTATCGTGGCGCAACCCGAACGGATCAAAGTAGACCATTCTCTATTTTCGTCTAGCTTGTCTTCGGAAAGCTCATCGATCGAATTTCTCGCATCACTTTTCTAATAGACCAATGTAACACATCCACCATTTTGAGAAAATCGCAGTTCGACAGATTATTATTTTAACTGTTTAGAAACAATACATTTTACAGTACTATTTTTAATGTAGTCAGTGAATAATAACGTTGAAAATTCAGTAGAAACGGTAAAAACACAATTATTCATTGAATTTCATGCTACAATATAGAAAAAAAACAACACATGGGACGTTTTGACAAGTCAAGTTGTACATTGGACATAATCAATGAGTGTTACATTGGACGTTTTGTCTACATGATACTAGATTCCATTTCACAGATTTCAGAGTAGAGTACCTAACTTTAGATTGGCCCGCCTTTGAAAAATGAGCACCAATCATGTTTGGTAGTCCAAATGACCGAAGTAACAATCATGTACCCATCATTTCAAACTGTACATCCCAACAAACAATCGTCTATTGAAGAAACGACTTATTGGCCATTTTATTCAACTGCATGCTTAATAGTACTTGTACTATTTTTAATAATAACTTCTGCTAAGGCTTTGTTCACACAAATCTGGAGAATTTATTCAACCACAACATTGAACTACTGGTGTTGTATAAGGTAAGTCAGAAGCTTTTATTCAACTTATATGAGTTGTAACAGAGTTTATACGATAACATTTTTGATTACTCAGTGTTTATTAGACATCTCTGCTTCCTTAAAACAGTGATGCTCTGAATACGTTTGATTCTCATTGTGAAGTAACGTTTAATTAGACATTATTATACATTTATTAAATGATTATTCAACTGTGGGAAAATTAACCCGAAAATAAAAGGGACGGGGGGACAGGAACGGGGACAGGGACAGGGAAGGGGGTGTGTTTCTTAAGTGATTGCTTTCATTATTTCTGACGTGGCTCGCACCACACAGATATTAGAAAATTTATTAAATACTTAGATATGTTATATGGGATTCGAACCATGTACCTTCTATCGAGCTATCCTAGAATTCATCATATGGGCAACTCAATAATCAATAAAAGCTTGCATGAAAGTAAATACCTATCAGCACTCCCGATCGCAACTGTAGCTTCTTCAAGGCCTGTGGGAATGATTAATTCATTCGTCGTTGTTTTAAATGAGACCAATGTTGCCTCTTCACATCTCCAAGTCGAAAGTAAGGATGCTCGGTTATATTTTAAACTAGATCAATGCATTCATTATCGTGAGTCATGTGATCGATGATTACTATTTAAATTAATTATGTTCTACACAAATAAAAAAGAGTAGTTTGTATCGCTTAACTCGATTTGTTTACATTTGTTACTTAGGACCCTTTGAAAAGTGACGCAAGATTTCTTTTATTTTATATGAGCATGGTAGCATGACAAATACCAAATGCCATATGAATGCGTGGACCTGTTTTCCGAACGAATCCGGAAGCTCGCGAAACTTCGTTAATGCGATTGGCGTCTTGGAGTGAAACTTTTCCAAGCTTTCGCCACCTACATTTTGAAGTGAGAATCACTAGAAGAATGATAGTTTCCAAATTTTCCAAGTAAAACAGACGCTTTTTGGGGCAAATCGGTCCATAAAGAAAAACTAATAATTTCCCGTGGAAACTTTTGCTTGAATCGTGTAAGAAAACGTGTTTGAAAATTATTTGTTATTATTTCGATATGGATCGGAGATGTTTTCATGGCAAATTATGCATAACAAGTTTGCACCCTCAAGGAGAGGTTACCTCCTGCGCAGCTGCATTTTTCGGAAAATGGTGAATATGTGCGATTTTAACTAAGATGAAAGTGAATTTACTTAGGAAAGGTTGTATCATGCTGGTGGTATTGTGAATTTTCCACCTTATCGAACGCGACGAATTGAAATTGTCGCTGACGAAATCGTCGCCGGAATCGTCGCGGGTGTATAAATGTTATGGGTTATGTCAAGTTGACTGACAGTTGATGAACTTATCTGCATGTCAATCAAAATAAATAAATACTATAAACATTGATTCACATCTTGCAAGGAAAATTGTGACGAATTACATTAATAAAAAAATCAAAAATATTATCACCATCAGTATCGCTACATTAGCAGTAAGTATGAACACTATTTACATGAAAATTCCTCCTAAAAGTGACGTTATTGTTTCAGAAAATGTCCAACATTATTTGGCATAAGTCGACAACGTGCCAGTATCAATACTAAATATCATTGAATTTATGGATTCTTTTTTCTGGGACTATCAAGACAACAACTCGGTGAAATTTACGGTAAAAGCAAATCTACAATAAGTGCCTGGATTACATCGTACAAGAAAAACGGCGTCCTTTCGGAAAAGGAACGGAAATTGGTATACAGAAAGTTTGGGGTGGCAGTGGCTTGTAAAGTTGTATATGACCGAACCAAACTTGTTTCTCGATGAGGCACAGAAACGGTTTTTTCATAGATTCGGAACATCAATTAGTAGATCTTCGATAGTAAGGATCCTGCACGCGGAGGGTATGAGCTGGAAGAAACTGGAACGTCGCGCCATGCAGATCCGTAATGCTGATATCTCAAAATATTGCGAGGAGTTATCATTTCAGTGGGATTTACCTAATTTAGTTTTTCTGGATGAAGTAGCTTTTGATAGCCGCGATATGCTACGTAATAGGGGATATGGGTTTGTTGGAAAAATGCTAATTTTCCGTGGCGAATTTCGTCACCGTCCGAGAGTTTTAGCTCTTTGTGTTCTAGGGTAAGGTGGCCTTCTTGATTCATTCATGACGAAAGGGACATTTACACGGAAGAAATTTTTCGAGTGTTGTCGTACGTTTGCCCTTGAATCTGGTAATGTAGAGACATACCCGGGTTTCTATTCAGTCTGGATAATGGACGGAGCTCGAATACATTGCGATAGACACATTGTTATGTACCTAAGGTCTATCGGCATTGTTCCAATATTTTTGCCTCCGTACTGTCCCTTCTACAACCACATTGAAATTGTTTTTGGAATTATCAAGCGATACTTACGACGGCACTACGAAGAAAACAGTTCTAAAGACCTCAAGACAGTTGTGGGCGATGCTTTACTCAGCTTCAAAAATTATGACTGTACAAAAATCACGAGAAAGTGTGGTTATAAAGAAGGAGGAAAACTTGACCCTAAAGTTGGGCTGAATCAACATATTGAAGACTTCGATTTTTGTTCGAAACTCGAATCAAAAGAGGTGATCTGAGGAAGGACTCCATGTAGGACATCATTCTAGTTATTTCTATCACAGATACACGAAATAAATGAAATTTGTTTCAACAGCTTTTATTTTACAACATCAACATAACAAACAACTGACAATCACATCCGGAGATTTGAACGATCTGGTTCTTTCGTATGCCATTTTATCTTTCTTCACATATGATCAACATCTTCTGCGTCTGTTACAGAGTTCGCCAGTGCTCGACTGAGCTCGTTTTCCACAGGTGCAAGTGAACGTTGCATTGAAGTCAGCATTTCGTAGTAGCTTTTAAGCTGTATTTCCATTCCAGATACCCGTTCTTCAATTTGTTTGGTGTACAGACTGTTCTCTGAGCTCTTGAATGTGAACTTCCATGGCACGAATTATAGTTTTAGCGAAAAATAAAGGGTGATACGGTCAAAATTTGGTCAGTATCAACTTGACGTATTTCTTTCAATTTTGCATTTAAAAAACCTGAACACCCCTCATTTTGAAGGTGTGTGTGTGTAGAATGTTGCTCCTATTTTGATTTTGGAATTCACTCTTCAGTTGTCAAAATGCCGTCCAAGCAAGAAGAGCAGCGTATCAAAATTTTGCTCGCGCATCGCGAAAATCCGAGCTACTCGCACGCAAAGTTGGCAAAATCGCTAAAAGTTGCCAAATCAACCGTTACAAATGTAATTAAAGTGTTTGGGGAACGTTTGTCGACAGCCAGGAAGTCTGGATCGGGGGGAAATCGAAAACCGGAAGCCGCTGAGACGACAAAGAGAGTTGCCGGTAGTTTCAAGCGAAACCCTAACCTCTCTCTCCGAGATGCCGCAAATAAGCTGGGTGTATCGTCTACAACCGTGCATCGAGCCAAAAAACGAGCCGAACTATCGACTTACAAGAAGGTAGTGACTCCAAATCGCGATGATAAACAAAATACGACGGCCAAAGCGCGATCCCGGAGGCTGTACACGACGATGCTGACGAAGTTTGACTGCGTGGTAATGGACGACGAAACCTACGTCAAAGCCGACTATAAGCAGCTTCCGGGACAGGAGTTTTATACGGCAAAAGGAAGGGGAAAGGTAGCAGATGTTTTCAAGCACATGAAACTGTCAAAGTTCGCAAAGAAATATCTGGTTTGGCAAGCCATCTGTACCTGTGGCTTGAAAAGCAGCATTTTCATAGCTTCCGGGACTGTCAACCAAGAAATTTACGTGAAAGAGTGTTTGAATAAACGTCTGCTGCCTTTCCTGAAGAAACACGGTTGTTCCGTACTGTTTTGGCCGGATTTGGCATCTTGCCATTACGGTAAAAAGGCCATGGAGTGGTACGCCGCCAACAACGTGCAGGTGGTTCCCAAGGACAAGAACCCTCCCAACACGCCAGAGCTCCGCCCAATTGAGAAATACTGGGCTATTGTCAAGCGGAACCTAAAGAAGACCAAAAAAACTGCTAAGGGCGAGCAGCAGTTCAAAGCAAACTGGCTTTCTGCGGCGAAGAAGGTGGACAAGGTGGCTGTACAAAATCTGATGGCAGGGGTCAAGCGTAAGGCCCGGCAATTCGGATTTGGAAAAGCGGAAGCCTAACTGAATATTTTTCCTGAATTTTATACTAATTGAACTTGAAAAAGAAATTTAATTTGATTTTTTAAATAAACGATTTCACCGATTTACACGCGTTTTCCCTTGACCAAATTTTGACCGTATCACCCTTTAGTCCTCGACGGTTTTCTTCCAGAATTGCCGAATCATCAGGTCTCAAGTGCGATTGAAAGTCGTCTGGTGGATTCAGCTTCACATTGTCACGTCTGTATCCCGGTGCTGCTTCCACATGTTCCGCCCAGTTGTTCCACACGAATGAATCTGCTGATACTTCTGGATGCATTCTCTTTAGCTCGTTTATTAACCCTTGATTTGTTAGTGCATGCTCCTGATCTGTCCGGGTCATCTGGGGCTTCTAGTTTCTTCACTAGGTCGTATAGTTTTTGATTTGCCACCGCCAACGAATACACATGAAGGTAAACATCAATAACCTTGCTTCTCCATCTTATCATTACATCCGGTTTTTCCTGCAAATCAGATACTCGATATGTGCGTTTACGTTGAAGGTCCTTGAACAGCACAAATTTATCCATGTCTTTGAGCTCAGGATTCGCTCCTTTAGTCCACTTAACTCGTTTCAAACTTTGGTCATCATAAACAGTTACCTCCCGGCGAATGTGACTCCTAATAGCCTCCCAAGTTTGCTTCAACACCTCCTCGGGTGAATTGCCAAAAACATGACATTCCCTGGTAATCACCTTCGCATCCGCTTTACCTTTGTCGTGATGTTGTCCTCGAGAATCCTTCTTGTAGCAGGGAATCATGAAATGAAACGTACTTTCCTCCAATCGTTTACGTTTCGGTGCTGGCAAAACACTTGAAGGATGGTCAGCTTCCGCCTCTTGCTCAGGTTCTGCAGGTTCTGTCTCGTTGTAGTCCGGGAACTTATCAATGTTCCCAATAGGATCATCTTCGTCAAGGAACTCAGCTGCCAAATCGGCATCGGGAGCATCCAGCTCCAGGTTTATGCTGCAGTATGAAAGCTGAAAGTGAAAATAAACTTCGTAAATATATATGAAAATAACATTACTATCCACATTTTCTTTACCGCTTCCATCTCCTTGTTCGTAGTCACTTGATTTTTACAGTTTTGAAACAATTTATGAACCGACTAACGAAAAAAAAATATCCATAAATACGAATGAAAACAAACACACTAACTCCAAAGAACCCATAACTGGAAAATTTTCACCCATTTATGAAAAGAGGTTTAACTCATTAAAAATGTTTTATGTTCTACCCTTTTAATGAGTGCCTTTTACTAATTTATGAATAACTGTTACCTGTACATTTTACGAGTAACAGTTACTCATTAATTTGGTGAAATTTTGTTTATTTTATGAGCAAAGCCACTTTTTTAATTGCTGTAATTTTATCCATTAATGGGTTCTTTCGAGTTTACGTGAGAAGAAAAAACCTTCTGTTTATTTATCAATCAGTTGTTGGAATATGACGTTTCACTAACACAAAGATAAAAACTCGGGCGCATTTTCATGCGACGTTTCTAAAACTGTCAAAAAGTGAGCGTCGCGTTTTGTTACAATTGAAACAGACAATAGTAGAGAATTGGTTATATAGGACGCCAATATTCAATAAATGTTCATTTTGGCCTTTTTTAAGCAAACATATTGATACTCACAATTTTCGACGGAAAAGGCTCCGGAACTTGATTTACTCAACACGCACCATACTATAAAATGGTGCTAGACGGTCTTCAAAGTGATAACAAATCATCTTTATTTTGAGTAATTGAGTAATTTACTTCTGTTTACATCATATTTACGATGCAGCATTGATGGAGCCGTGAAATGAAATGAATATATCTTATGAAAGTTCATCTGGAAAAGTCAAAGATACACATCAGTCTGATCGTAAAAACGTTTTCTTCTTCAATTCGAATGTTATATTGGAAGGATTTTACGCAGGCTTGATGAAAATTATGATTTAATGCTAATTTTCACGAATTTTATATGCAGTCTGTCAACATTATCATCATCATGCAGTGGCGACATCTGCGGTGAGCTTTTGCGGCAATCCCCCAATTGCGGACGAACTGCTTGCAAATGGAAGTATTTATTATCATGATTTTTTACATATGTGTATAGATTTTATTATTATATACTACACATTATTCCTACACAATCCAACTCCCACTGTCTGGCAGTGGCATTATGGATAAAATCAGCCAGCAAATCATGTTTTATGACTGCAAGAAGCTTGAATCCGCGAGTTAGAAGGTGACAGCTCTACCGCAGATCCAACAACCCATGTCAAGAACGCAAGCATTCCGAAGCTACTTTCACACACGATAAACCCCGCTCCGATAAAGCATTGATGCTAATACACCACTGATAATGTAGTGAAACTTTCAATCAAGCAGAAGTGCAAATCTTGATTAACGCGTATTTAATTAAGATCCATTAGTAGATTGTTTTTTTTTTTATATATATATAACTTAGCTGTGAGTCAGCGGTGGCTGAAACAATCTGCTGTCTTCCGGAACTCTACTATACGCCAGTAACTGAAAAGAGTGGGACTCCATTTGATCACCATCACGCAATCCACTTTTAATATAACTAGGGTAAATGTTGGCTTCGGCACCCATTGACAGTTTTCGGCAACCCAAATTTAAACGTTAATTTCACTCTATTTTCCCATCAAAACTCTTCGCTGAATGTATTCAATCGATTCCTTAGTCTTTCAGATTCAATCTGATTACATTTTACGACTGAGCAATCCTGTTGTGCCAAAATTTTCTTTGAATGAAATATACGCACTACAAAATGCGGACGATTATGAGTTGCCGATAATAGAACAGCTGGTTAACACGCAGTTCAAATGGAAAGGTTGCCGAAGAAACAGGGGCTGCCGACAATAGTCACAGTCATCTGAGAAGTTTGGAGCGTTGATAAACCGATTTCAAACATTTTTGAACAATTCTGTCGATTGGAGTGGATAGAGAAGCAAGCAGCAGCTGAATGTAAACAAACAAACACGTCATGTGTGTGCGTGACGCTGAGAAAATGCCAATAGAAGCGCGGAAGCTGCTTAGATTGACGAGAATATGTAAATTTCCCTACACAACTTTTACAATTCCGCTTCACATTATTATTTATTTAAAATTTGAATTTATTTGTACACGAAAAAAAAATCACGCAGCATAACCAAAATACGTCAATTTAGCAGCATGGCCTACTTCGATCCTCCCACAAGGAAGTCTTGAACAATTTCTTGAAAATATTTATGATATCAAGGCGAGGACCAGGCTGTGTTCCATTTGCTGAGTTTTCACCTAAATTTGACACTTTGAAAATAAATTAAACTGATCGTCAGATTTTCGAGAAGCTGTTTGTCAAAATTGATTCCTGTCTAGTACAATAGCAGGTTTATTTGAAAATTTTTCCATCTGTCAAATTTAAGTGAAAATTCATAAAATGGAACACAACCCAAGAAGTTCAGAGAGCCTTTTGACAACATGCGCATCATCGAATGATTTCATTAGATCTAGGCGTTACGATTGATTCCAGGTTAACGTTTTGTGAACACATAAGCATCATAACTGCAAAAGCATACACTGTGCTTGGTTTCATTCGTCGCCATGCTTCTGGTTTCACCGATGTCTATTGCCTCAAGATACTATTCTGCTCGCTGGTTCGTAGTATCTTAGAATATGCTTCCCCAGTATGGTCTCCATTTTACACTACGCATTAGACTGATGCAAAATTTGAAATTTTCGCTCCACAGTATTCAAACGGTTCCACATCGGGTCCTGATTATCCTCCAAAAGTTGAAACTCATTTGATAAGAAACTGACTTGGCACAAACCATTCGAAGTTTGTATGGAAATTACTATGGGAAAACAAAACTCTTTGTTCATTGTCTTCTAGCCTTTTTACATATTATACTGTTCACCAATTCTATTGCTATTCTTATGGGAATTTTTATCAGCTACAACTTTGCAGAAAATTGTTCTTCAGCCAAACGTCAAATTAAATAGTTATTAATTGTTTAAGAGATTGATAATCTTATGGCAAGATTAAGCAACTGTATTGTGGGCAACACTGCATTCTGCAGTGTGACATAGTAGCCATGATTTTGTCCTCTATTCTACGCGCCATAAACACCAATGTTGCCTGCTGAACAGTTGATTGTGCATAATTATAAGACATCAGTGACTTGAATCATTAATAACTTTTGTTCCTTACATTTGATCGAAAACTGGTCTTCAACAAAGTTGTAGCTGAGAAAATTCAACAAGCTCAGCTATCATTTTCTAAAGTAGAGTGAACTGGGGAATTTTGAGATGGATATGAATCAAAATTATGCTTTCTCCATAGTAATTCCCATATAAACTTAAAATGGTTTGTGCCAAGTCAGTTTCTCACTAAATGAGTTCAAATTTTGGGAGGCTAATCAGGGCCCAATTTGGAACCGTTTGAGCATTGTGGAGCGAAAATATCAAATTTTGCATCAGTCTACTACGCATACTCTCACGATTGAACGGATTCAGAAAAGTTTCATGAGGTTTGCTTTACGTCAACTCCCATGGAATGATCCAGTCATTCTTCCTAGCTATCCAGACCGATGCATGCTAATTGTTTGGGAATCTCTCTCAGCAAGGCGTATAAAATTGCAACGACTGTTCATCTTCGACCTAATTACCGGCCATGTGGACTGCCCCGAACTCCTGGAACGGATTCCATGGAACATTCCTCCTCGCAGATTTCGTAACTCCCCGTTACTGTCAATTCCATTGCACAGAACTAACTTCGGATTCAATAACTGTTTTAATTCCTGTTTGCGTTTTACTATTTCCAGAAATGTGTTCAGTAATAGAATAAGAGGTTTAGATTAATTTTAAGTAATCAGTCTGTACGACGTAGTCGAAGACGGTGTGCAATAATAAGATATTTAGTTCCTAACTATTTTTCGCAACCTTTAAATCTTTATCAATCTTAACATGCGCATTTTGTGGGATGATGAATCAAACAATTTCTAGATAGAGCTGGAATTAGGGCGTAACAGCCGATGATTTCTTGGAACTCAAGGCACGCCTACGCAAACCAACATAACCTTTGGGTAGGGAAAGTCTTTCCCTGCCCGATGGTATGGTTGATTTGCGTTGGCAAGCTTTAACTTTCTAGAAATCATCGAAAGAAGTAATTGTTTACAAAAGCTGTTACGCCCTAATTCCAGCTTTATCTAGATTTATTTTTTTTTTCAAAATAATGCACCCTTGTGGTGTGCTGATCCAGATTTTTACCATGTGTCTCCAAAGATTACATGTCACAGCGTTTCTGAACCATGAATTATGATCCGCTAGTTTGAAGCAGCCATTAGAGTTACAAATTACAATTGCCTTATAGCAAGAATCCAGTGGAGCACAATTAAGTCTTTTGGGTCTTTTGCCATCACTTTACTTTATGACGACGACGCTCCATATTTTCTCATACAGATCCACCTTTGGTTTGTGTCTGTTTGTATCAGGGAAAGGGGTAAATGCGCTACAGCTAAATACATATGTGGTGTAGGAGCCACCGCTCTGTATGGAACCTACATATGCGAACATGTTCACAGTTGCGTGTCGTTCCGAGTTGCTGATTTTCGAGATCACCCACTTCTGTGCAGTAATTTTACACAAGACGGAACATTATGGAACGACAGCGACATTTTCCTATCTTCAACGATTGTATTTTCGAACACACACAAAAGAACTCTGGAAAAGAACTTGAGAAGTGAATGACCCGTCACCCTTCGTAGGTCTTTTCGCGAAACAACGTGACGGCACCTCCATCACCGAGACGAGGAAAATTCATAACCCATAAAACACATCCCCCTCGCCTCCGCTTCATCCGCGCGCGCAAGAAGCGAAGGAGAATAATTAAAGTTGGATTTAGCTTTAAATTATTTATAATTCCATTGTTATGGGTACGACGATTCGCTCGCTGCTGCATTTCCGGAGTGACTCGAGATTTGGGCGTTATTGCTTTTGTAAACAAACACGTCAATCGGCGATTTCTCGCGAATAGAAGCCTAATTCTGAAAAGTCATATTGTCGCTACAGTTGAAAACTGGAATAACCCATACATAGATGTTACTCTCATTCTATACACTATATTTCAATTCTACTCAGTGACTGAGTAGAATTTTATTGACCTCTCTTTTTATCGCAGTTGCAGTTCAAAAGAGAGTTTACTCAGTGACTGAGTAAGTTCTCTTTTGAACTGCAACTGAGTAACGTTTGCGTGAGAGAAATAGAGAGGGCAATACAATTACACTCAGTCAATGAGTAGGATTGAAATAGAGTGTACAGCAAGGGTAAGTCACTCAGCACATTGTACCAAAATTAGATTCGGTACAGCTTGGGCACATCCATCGGCACACCTTTGGCATACCTTCGACATACCTTCGGCACAATCACGTAGGCATTGGATTGCTGTAAATAAAATGGGAGCACTGCTGGACAACTGCCATTGAAGTTGTTCACAACATTACGTGCTGTTTGACTGTATATTCAGGAACATCCTCTAATTGAATATACCAGAGGAACTCAGACCAGAAGTTCACTTATGGATCTAAATACAAAATGTAAGTTCTAGAGTGGGCTCAAGAGAAAGAGGCAGTTCATCAGACCCCATTAGTACCCTTAATTCACCAAAATTTCGCACACCCGCCACTTCCCGCGTCATCCTCAATTCGATTTATCCTTGCGATTTCAAACCAAAACATTCAAGGTGTCAGAAATACCGGGTTGCCGGGATGGGTATTTTACAAACAATCGCAGCTTGCTCTATGACCGGCACAATCGGAACACCTGCGGCACACTGACAATAAAGATGACCCAAGATTGGTATGCGGAGTGACCTACCCCTTGGTGTACAGTGAAATTTTGCTCGTTGGGTTATGTTTAGATGGGCTACGTGTTAGTTGGGCTCCCGTTAGTTGGGCTGTAGCCCACCTAAATCGAAGGTAAACGTCTTTTTTACAGGGCTATTTCTTTTTCAAGGGGCTCATGTATGAACAATTTGCATAGTTGCTAAAGGATTGTGATGATAATAAACAATCGGTGTATCCCTCAACCAATTTTCAGCTTGACAGCTCAGCCCAACTAACGAAAGTCTTTCACTAAGTGGGCTACATGTTTAGCCCAACGAGCGAAAGTTGACTGTACTTTATAAATACACCGTATGAAACATTAATGTAAATTTATGTGATATATGCACATTTTACATGAATTTTTTATACGGTTTGCTTCCGACACTTTGTATAATGTAAGAGCTTTCAACTGTAGCGACAATAACAAAAGCAGGTAGATGATTGATTCCTCTATCATTTGGTATAGTTTGCTTGCGAAATTGAGCGTTTATTCGGCGAGAAATCGGCGATTGACGTGCATGTTAACAAAACAAAAAGCAATTACGCCCAAATCTCAAATCACTCCGGATTTGTACTCTTTCAAAAGAAGAAGTAAAGACGAACAAGAAGCCGCAGCAGAGATTGCGATCGGGCGCAATGTGACGGTTCTGTGATTTTCAGAGCCTCCTGAGTGCGCGCTGGTTCTTGCTCGGGTTGGATATGCTTTCACTACAACACTTATCTACCGGGCTCGTGATGTCTGCTGAGATGGGCTCTCATTCAAATCATCGAAGCGTTAAATTCTACGTCGGACAACAAAAGAAGATCGGTTCGGGTTTCGCCGCTGCTTCTCGCATTGAAGTCGTTGTACTGTTGTTGTGCTTGCTGAGCTAGAGAGCTGTATGGATCCCTGGATGGCAGATGGCACCTACTTGAACCAGGTCGGAGATTGCCAATCCACGGCTTCATCGTTTAGATCACCCCAATAATTGCAGTAAACTAGCACTGTTTATTGCGTAAACAACGGTTTCGTCGATCAACCCCAGAGGAGATCACAGCACTACTTCGGCATATTAATTCTCCACTTAACTAGGAATTGTCATCATTATGCTCGATCGCCACCCCGCGAGATATGATGAACTATTAAAAACGAGATAAAAACGCTGCTCCTACACGGAGGCTCTGGCCGCTATCGCATCGTCATAATCGGTCGATCACACGGAAAAATTGACCGCGAAGCAGCTCTTTTTACGACTTTCTGATGGCTTCGAGTGAGCATATTAGTTTCGAATATAATTCGGTGTTTTCTGACTGGCCTTCATCGAAAATAGGCTTCAGACCGCCAGGCAGGCATTTCACTTTGGGCGTGCGGTTTCTGGACGAGAAATTAATAATTTTATAGGATTTTTATGGACCGGTGAAATTGAATAAAACTTAAAGATTAGAGTCGAGAGCGAAGCGAGAATTGAATTTTGAGCAGGGTGGCTTTATAGGACAATGTGTGTTTTATTCCTTTTTGGCCGGCCACTGACTGACTGACCATTTGGAATGGGAAAAAATGTGACATTTAGTTAACAGTTTATCTATTTTTTTCCGTCCTCAACGGCGGTCGGTGGCATTGGCTTCGTTGTGGGTCAATTGTCTACCGCACATTGTCAACCACGATGCGACGAAGTGGGACAACTGTCATGCTGAGTTGACTTCCTTCTCCATGTTTGTCCACTGGATGGACCACACGGATTGGGTGTTAATCTAATTATGAACAAAAATCGTAAATGTTCTAATGGATCTTGAATTGGTCCTTTTGTGGGCACTCTTCGGTTATATGTGGGTCATTCCATCTGACCAGCGACCGAGAAAAAAATCGGAATTGCCTCGACCCTCTTCGATTGGCACCGAAATTGTTGAAGTTACTTATTTTAGGCCAATATTTTAAGGCCAACATTTAGAAAATCCAAAGCTTTGTACTGATCAGTCTACCAATCGGTGCTGACATTAGATTTTTTCCACACAATGACACTCTGACTGTGCACAGACTATTAGAAGTTTATACAAAAATTAGTATGCTAAAACAAAATTTGTTGTTCATTGCTTTCTAGCCTGAGAAAAGGTTCAATTGCCATTCTAGTGGAAGATTTTCGCAACTATAACTTTGATGAAGATCGATGTTAAGCTAAATATCAAATAAAATAGTTACCCTTAAAGCAGTTCCTTGCGAAATAGGTAAATAACCAGATTTGGGTCTATCCGACTTAAACGAAACTTTGTCTATGTGTTCGATAGAACCGACAAACCGACAAAACAGCTGTTTGCACTAAGTCATAAACACGCGGGCAAAATGTATTAGTTGGTTCATTCTGGGCAAATTATGTTTATCTACACTCATAGAATAAATCACATAACCAGTGGAAAATATCAATGTGAATTTCACATAACTTTCATGTGATCCAATTACTGGAAATTGCACCACTAAATCACACGAACGTTATGTGTCCAATGAAATCTATATGATATCTCATATAGAATTTCTTATGCTATGTGATATTCAGATAAAAATCATTATTTTTGCTATTGGAAAAATATTATGTGCGTTCCTAATAGAAACAAATTGAAAACTTTTTTCAGTGTAGATTAAAAAAATACCAATGGCAAGACAATTTTGATACATTTCAAAATATCATCAAATATTTCTAAACATCAATGAAAATCAGAGTTGGGTTGAAAATTCTATCCAACATGAAGCTTTAGTGTGATAATTTATTAGCTAGAGAATGGTCTTAGAAGAGGGTATGTAGATAGTTCCGTTAGAGTACAGCAGTATGAAATTTGAATAGAAGTTAAAAATGAGCGAACCTACATACAGCGGGCGAGTCCCCAAATGCACAACACATTCAAACAAAATGATTTTCGGGTGTTTTCAATTGTACTAAGAACTTATTGTTTTCGAATGTTCTCAAATATGCAAAACATTAGAATCTAACTTTAGCAAATGCTTTCAACCATACAACATATTCGAATTACAAACATGATTTTGTAAACAGTACACACCATTGTTGTTAGATAACGTTATAGAAATGCATACATAATAGTCATTGCTAAAGCTCCCGTTCCCCACCAGTCAGTTAACTGACCTTGGCTAACCTAATATCATTGTAGCAACTCTCTATGCGGCATGGGAACTATGCCATCAGCGCGCTAAGAGTTATTAGACTACTGATATAGGCGCCAATTCGTGGATGACGAGGCACTAGGTGACGTTACAGCGAGCTTGACGATTGTTGTAGCATTTTTTAACCAACTACCAGACAATGATGCGTAGTGTTTACATGATCAAGTTTCCAACTCTACTACAATCTACAATCTACAATCAACTGGAAATCGATATCCGACGCCATTTTTAAATCAAATATGGCCTCTTCCGGTTTCAGAAAAAGTGGGATATATTGTCATATACCCATCGATATGGGTATTTTTTGGAATCGGAGTGGCGTGTAGAGATAGGAAATCGATATCCGACGCTATTTTAAAATCCAAGGTGGAGGATTCCTGTTTCAGAAAAAGTGGGAAATACTGTCAAATATCCATAAATATGGGTATTTTTAGAATCGGGGTAATCACTAAAGGCTGCTAATCAATATCCGATGAGATTTTGAAATCAAAGATGGCGACTTCTGGTTTAAGGGGGTAGTACACTTTGAACGTCCAAAAAGTAAGGCATATTCGTTATTTTTTTTAAGCAATAAAACACTCAGGGAGGGCAAATATGTTATAACCCATTTATTAGTCATCCTTCGAACTACAATTTGTATATTTTTGAACTCGATTGGCGTCTCCCCGTGGCCGGTGCACCAGGTCGCGCGGAAGTCGGAAAACGGCGTGGGAAAATACTCCTTTCCATGTGATCCTGGAACATAAATCGAACAAAATCCTGATTAGTAATGAAATTTGGGTTAGAAATACGTATTCCGATTTTTTTTAAATTAAATTTTTCAAAAGTTGTGGCCTTAGGATAAAAAAGTCTATTTTTTCACCCTAAAAATGCTTACAAAATCGTGGATTAAAAATCCATTTTTGACAAAATCGAAAATGTGGATACGTATTTCTAAGCAGAATTTAATTCTGAACAAGAAAACCTAGGCGATATCCAAATTTGATGATAACTGGTTAGAGTTATTTCCCACATCAGTTTGAAAAACCCCGTTGCGAGATAAACGCGTTTAAAGATAAACTTGCTCGCGCCGGTACATGTTTTAGGAAATCGCTTCGTAAAGCGGTAAGGAATATTCTGGCAGACTTGGAGTCTATTCTTAATTGAAGTATACATCCCAAGAAACATTTTAAGCCAAAAAAAACCCATTTTTTTGAAAAATTAAAGTGTACTCCCCCTTAAGAAAAATTGGGAATACTGTCAATTATCTATAAATTGGGTATTTTTGGGATCGAGTGACGTCTAGAGATTGGAAATAGGTATCCGACGCCATTTTCAATTCCGAGATCCAAGAAAAGAGAGAGAGAGAGAGAGAGAGAGAGAGAGAGAGAGAGAGAGAGAGAGAGAGAGAAAGAGAGAGAGAGAGAGATAGAGAGAGAGAGAAGTTTAGCTAAAGTTATGCATTAACGCATTAATGCAAGCATTACACACCATCATATCTTTTAGATATATTAAACTTAACTTTATTTTATTAACTTAAGTTAACTTTAAGTTTAACTCACCTTAAATTCAACCAAACATTATCCAAAATTAAACATAAACATAACTAACTTACACTAAACTTCCCAACTAACAATTTTAGGTGGAGATTACCATATTAACCATATTTAGCCTAAAATTGCTACACATAAATATCATAAGAACTTCCAAGAAGATCCCAAGAACTTCCAAGAAGTTCCCAAGAACTTCCAAGAAGTTCCCAAGAACTTCCAAGAAGTTCTCAAGAACTTCCAAGAAGTTCCCAAGAACTTCCCAAGTACTTCCAAGAAGATCCCGAGAACTTCCAAGAAGATCCCAAGAATTTCCAAGGAGATCCAAGAAGATCCCAAGAACTTCCAAGAAGATCCCAAAATCTTCCCAAGAACTTCCAAGAAGATCCCAAGAACTTCCAAGAAGTTCCCAAGAACTTCCAAGAAGATCCCAAGAACTTCCAAGAAGATCTCAAGAACTTCCAAGAAGTTCCCAAGAACTTCCAAGAAGTTCCCAAGAACTTCCCAAATACTTCCAAGAAGATCCCAAGAACTTCCAAGAAGATCCCAAGAACTTCAAAGAAGATCCCAAGAACTTCCAAGAAGATCCCAAGAACTTCCAAGAAGATCCCAAGAACTTCCAAGAAGATCCCAAGAACTTCCAAGAAGATCCCAAGAACTTCCAAGAAGATCCCAAGAACTTCCAAGAAGTTCACAAGAACTTCCAAGAAGATCCCAAGAACTCCCAAGAAGATCCCAAGAACTTCCCAAGAACTTCCCAAGACCTTCCCAAGAACTTCGCAAATACTTCCAAGAAGATCCCAAGAACTTCCAAGAAGATCCCAAGAACTTCCAAGAAGTTCCCAAGAACTTCCAAGAAGATCCCAAGAACTCCCAAGAAGATCCCAAGAACTTCCCAAGAACTTCCCAAGACCTTCCCAAGAACTTCGCAAATACTTCCAAGAAGATCCCAAGAACTTCCAAGAAGATCCCAAGAACTTCCAAGAAGTTCCCAAGAACTTCCAAGAAGATCCCAAGAACTCCCAAGAAGATCCCAAGAACTTCCCAAGAACTTCCCAAGACCTTCCCAAGAACTTCGCAAATACTTCCAAGAAGATCCCAAGAACTTCCAAGAAGATCCCAAGAACTTCCAAGGAGATGCCAAGAACTTCCAAGAAGATCCCAAGGAGATCCCAAGAACTTCCAAGAAGATCCCAAGAACTTCCAAGAAGAGCCCAAGAAGATCCTAAGAACTTCCAAGAAGATCCCAAGAACTTCCCAAGAACTTCCAAGAAGATCCCAAGAACTTCCAAGAAGATCCCAAGAACTTCCAAGAAGATCCCAAGAACTTCCAAGAACTTCCAAGAAGATCCCAAGAACTTCCAAAAAGATCCCAAGAACTTCCAACAAGATCCCAAGAACTTCCAAGAAAATCCTAAGAATTTCCAAGTTCCGAAGAACTTCCAGGAACTTCCTTATGGGATCCGACTTCAAATTACCAATCGTTCTTCCCTCCTCACAAAAAGAAACTTACTTACTCAATTCATTCACATCACCATAAATAATGGATGGAACAGTAATGATGTTCGGATCTAGCTTCATTGTCCTTATTGAGATCCGAGATCCGGCTTCGGATTCCCTATTTCCAAAACGTTTGTATGTAGAAGTGCTGAAATCCTGCCGAGTGTCCTATAGAACAAACATTTTGAAAATTTATTTCACAGCGATCACTTAAAAAAAAAACACTTCATGTTCACAATAAGTATAATATTTACCTTCATTCAGCTTTCCATGGATAGCTAATTCCAGCTCCACCTCCGTTAATCTGGAATTGTACTGGATCTGACTGAAAAAAATGTCAACAAAAATTATCAACATTGCTTATTTTTTGCATGCAGTATATTTACCATATTTACCTATTCTTATTCCATTTGCCGGCTTGTTTCTTCCGTTAATCGTGCCGATAAACTCCCGAGATAACGTTTAATGGTTGCCCACGTAATCAGCCACCGCAAAAAAATGCAAAAAAATATGACAAGTTTCATCCGCCATTTGGTAGCCCGGCGGATGAAATTACTCTAGCGGGGCGGTCCGCCTTTCGTCCGGATCCCGGAGCGCCATTTGGTAGCTCGGCGGATGAAATTACTCTTGTGGAGCGGTCCGCCCTTCGTCCGCATCCCGGACGAAGGGCGAACGATCAGTCTTCAAGGCGCCCAATGTCACATGACGTCACTTTTACGCCGGCAATTCGTGTGGGAAGGGCCTTTAATGCGACAGTGCAAGTCAAATGCACAGTCTTTACCTAACCCGTACGATGTACGCGGAGATTTGAAGTATGTCTTCAAATCTACAGGCGAAACGTGTGCGCCTGACTTTGCTCAAATACTGCCTGTGGCTGTGGAATAGTTCTAGCGACGTTTCATCACTATCGAAGCCCCACTTGGCCGAAAGCATTTCCAGTCGATGGTGTGTTATAATTCAATTCTTCTTCACCCAACTATTGTGTTGCTCCTCTCGTCATGACCAACGTAGTCATCTCAGAGAGAAAGCAGTAGGGTGGTTGTTGCGTGCTGTACCATCATCAGCATTGTTGACGGTTACTCCCGCCTTAAATTGTTTCATTCAAAGTGTTTTTAAGTTACTTCATATGCGAAAATAGCGATTTTCAGAGTTGGTTGAAAATGCTATCTAACATGAAGCTTTAGTGTGATAATTTATTAGCTAGAGAATGGTCTTTAAAGAGGGTAGATAGATAGTTCCGTTAGAGGGATATTTAAGTATTTTCAAAAACTATCTAACGAAGCTTAAATCAAGAAAATGAATATATCATAAAATATTTTGACTTATTTGGCGAAGGTGTCTCGCCCCCTGCACATTTGATCGTTTGTTATAGATTTCCGAGCAAAAGTTAAGTTTAAGTTTCACGTCGGATTGTCGGTGATCTAAGGACGAGTTGTAGAATATTTACTGAAAAAAAGTAAGAGGTTGTATCCAAGACACGAACGTAGATTTGACGTAGGTATACGAAAGGTAGTTTTGGGGGTCACAGCAAAAGTACAGTAAATATTAAATTGATTTCTTAAATCGTTGTCACTGAAAAATTTCAATAGGTTGAAATTGGGAAGAAATGAGAGAGTTCTGTTTTTAAAGTGCTCTGTCGGAGTCCATATAGCCAATCCTGGACGATGTGTCTTGGATACAAGCTCTTACTTGAACTCTTTACTTAACTCTTTTATTTGTGGTCCTGAAAAGGACCAATGGGTTGAAAGCTTGGAAGCCAGTTTAGAACAATGCTGTGGAATTATTTTCTCGATGTTATTGGAGATGATAGCAGAACATTTTTGTGAAGGGCGATCGTAGTAGTCCTCAATTTTAGATAGAGCTGGAATTAGGGCGTAACATCGTGACTTCTCTCGATGATTTATAGGAATTCAAAGCACGTCCATGCAAACTAACATAACCGTCGGGTAGAGGAAATCTTTCCCTACCTGATGGTGATGTTGATTTGCCTTGGCAAGCCTTGACTTTCTAGAAATCTTCGGCAGAAGTCATTATTTACAAAAGCTGTTACGCCCTAATTCTAGCTCTATCTAGAATTGAGGTTCTTGGCGAAATAATACGTAACAAACAATGTACAGCTTTGTTTCAAAGGGATATAGTCAAATGTTCTACCTTGTCATGAAAACCCTTCTCCAGCATCCCAACCAGTAGATAAACCAATGTTGTCTCTAGCCGTTCTGATCCCGTCTCGGTAACATCGATTTCTTTCCGCATCAGTTTTCGGCTTCTTCTTCTAAGGTTTGTCTGCTTGCAGTTCCTTGCAGCTTACGTGATCCGCGCTTGTATTGTGTAGCCAAATGCTGCAACATGACTATATCGATAAACTCGCAACCAATTTCTCAAATATCATTTACTTCGCACTACAATTGTAAAAATTTGAGGATATTGAACTGACCATTAATTTTGGTATTCGGAAATTAAATCTGTGTTAGGGAAAACACATCAATCACAGAATTTTGAGCATACCGGATGGTACCTACTTTTATGCTTTTTGATGCAAATTTTAAGGGCCTCTTATTAAGGTTCAATTTACTTTGATGCATTTTCGAAAAATTAAAATGCAATTTTTTTTCGACGCATCATTTCAGATTGAAAAAAGCTCGCGTCATTCCATTCGATTTGCTATTTTACACAAAATAATGCGAGCTTTTTGCAATTTGAAATGATGTGTCGAAAAAAATTGCATTAGAATTTTTCATGTCAAACATCTTTCTACATGCAGCCATTTACAAGCCTTTTTTTATATGTTTCTCGTGTTGTATCATCGGGGGCTATGTTTTTCAGCAAGTGTATTAAATTTCCTACGATTTGTCCTATTGCACTAAGGGGTGGTTACTCTACACATTTATTTTGTGTCAACTTTTCTCCGTGTGCCGGCTATGCCGTGAGCGCCGGGCATCAGACTGACACGGTTTTCTTGTGAATAATGAAATTCTTGGCAACCCGGTTAATCTGACAGTTCAGATGCAGCGCGCAAAACAGTCAGGTTCAGTGAGTCATTTTCATATGAATATGAACTGCCATCTACCTCATCATTCACTGCCTCGTGTGACTCGTTTGCCTCTCAATCATTCAGACTTCGAATGATTGAGAGATAAGCAAGTCACTGACAGCCGAGCAGTCAGTCAGTAGCTCAATCAGCACGTATATTCTTCTTCTTTATTGATATTTTTGACGGATGTCCCTTGGAGCTTTTATTAGAATTCACATGAAATTACCTTTCTAATTCCCTCAGAATTCAATACTCTCGGAATTTCTTTGAAGTTCTCATAAGAACTCTCTTTACATTCTTCTCGGAATTTATTTAGAATATTCATTAGAAATTAACCTGTTTCTTACATACATTATTATCTCTAGAATTTATTCTAAAATTTCCTCTAAATTCCGGTGGTATTTTCATCAAAATTATTGAAAAAGTTCTTCAGAGTGATTGTATCCGGAAAATCTAGCAGTTGAGAAGGTTATTATTTTCTAAAGAGAGGACCAAGTATATTTTTCCCGGTTCATCATCGAAATTCACGGACTTCTACCGGTGATTTAGAATTTCCGGCTTCTCACGATTTCCCGGTTCAATGATCACTATAGGTCTTATCCATCTGAATAACATAACTTGAGATAGCAATCTTCTATCTAGCCGAAACACAGAAAACGAAACTAGCTCAGAGAGTGAGTTACTTTTGCTCATTCGTAAGAAAACATTTCTAAAAGCGTTGGTCACTCAGCGCATGAGTAACCTACGTAAAAGTGACTCACTCTCTGAATAAGATTCGTTTTCCGTGAATATATACTGCTTAAGCAAGCCCTTTGAATCGAATGCTACTAGCGCTGCATGTTGAGTGAATTCTGAACTAAGAGGCCAATCATGCGATAGGTATTGTCCATCCGAATAACTTCACTGAATACAGAAACCTGCTTTCTGGCCATGCTGTCAAGTTTGAAACATGGAATTTGATGCAAATTGCACACTGAGCTTGACTATCCAATATCCAATTTCTAGCCGAATAATTCTCATGAGTACCTTTTACTGATTCGCATGGAGAATTTTTTAAATCGTAGGTTACTCATGCGTTGAATAACCTACGCTTTAAGAAAAAAAAAATTATACGAATGAGTAAAAGTAACTCACAACTGATTAAAAGTTATGATGATGACTGCAGTCAAACTTTCTACGTTTCCCTTACTTAAGCACAGTGTTCGAAAAAACTCAAAAACTCAAATCTCATGCATGATTTCATGCGCCTATGAGTTTTGCCTTGCAAAATTCAACGTTGCAAAAATCACCGATGAGTTTTCAGGTTAAATAATGCATTGCTTTTTATTTTGGCGTTATTCATTGTTATTACTATTGTTTGCGCATCAGGAGTTGGAAAACTAACACAACATGCATAGGCATGATAACAATTGACGTTTGAGTGGTTGTTATGAGTTTAAAGCTGGAATGATTTTTCGGCATTGTGAGTGTGAGTGCGTGAATATGCATGAGAATCTCAAGCGTGAATTTTGTTTGCCGCATTCGCACGCGAGTTTATTCTCGCAGGGAGGCTCAATGAATGAGATTTGAGAATGATTTTCCGAACACTGCGTTAAGCATTTGGATTATCATTCTATGCCCCTCCTTTTTTTCAATATTTAGTTGATGTAGGTGAATGAAAAGAGAAAAAAAAAATGCTACGGTATCCACGCTGCAACGAACAAGTTCGAGGACGACCCGTCCAACGTGCAATGCTGAATGATTATGCGACTTCGGCTTGTGTTGTTAGCAATCAACTTTCTGATGACTGTGTTAAGGGTGAACACCTTGCGGTCAAAGAAAATGTATGAGAAATTTGAATGTTTCCATAAAAATATTTTAATATTTAATATTTATAATGTATGACAAACCACACAAATCTTATAAAACTGCCGAGTCGATCGACATACAAATAATCAAAATCCATTGATTATTGGCTAAGTTATTAGCATTTAAAGTCTGACAAATTTTCGTTGCATTTCCCTGGATTGGCACCCTTCCTGAAAGACGTAGTTCTACGTCCAAACATAGAAATACTGTCAAATACCTTCTTCTTCTTCGCATTTCAAGCTTATTGCATATCGCATATTAGCTTATAGCGTGCCCTCAAACTTAGTGTTCTAGATGCACTTCCACAGTTATTAATTGAGAGCTTTCGATGCCTGTACCATTTTTGCATTAGTATAATTGTGTGGCAAGTCCAATCATACTTCTATGCCCAGGGAAGTCGAGAAATTTTCCAATCCGAAAAATTCCTAGACCGGACCGGGAATTGAACCCAGCCACCTCCAGCATGGTCTTGCTTTGTAGCTGCGCCTTTACCGACTGAGCTAAGGGAGGCCCCAAATCTGTCAAATACCCCACAATATGAGTATTTTTGGAATCGGGGTGACGTGTAGGAACCGGAAATCGATGACTGAAGCTACTGAACCGATTGGCGTGAACATTTGTATGCAGGGGTTTTTGGGACTGGGAAAGGTTCTTATGATGGTTCGAGACCCCTCCCCCCTCCCCCTCTTCTATACAAATGAAACAGAAAAATATAGCATGCTTTTTTTTAATCGGCACATAAACTCTAGCTTATATTGAATCCCGAGCAAGGCTCAGCACACTCAGCTAGTATCATATATTTCTTCCCAGAATATAATTATTTTTCGCTACAACTTTATCCCACTCGTCATTACGATCAGAAATGCAGTTTCCGTGAAATGATTTTTTGAAACGTTTTAAGGGTATTTTAAAAATTTTACATGATCCAAATTGGCCGAATTTTAGTAAAAATTTGAATCATTGCCCCAAATCGGAGAAGGTCGATGAGTGATCCATAGGAAACGATTTCCGGGACTAAAAAGTAGAAGGGTCTGTGCCTAGGTGCACTAACGGAAGCTTGACGTAGGACAGCTAGTGGACGGAACAAATGTGAAGAGCATTTAGTTCTTTTAATTGATCGATCATCTATTATCTTAACTCTTTTCGTTTTTGAATTGTTGGCGTACCAAATTTTTTTCAAGGATTGAGTTCATGAAGAGAATCGATCAAAATCACTTGCACCCTTGCTTCCAGGTTTGGTTACAAGATTACAACTCTGGAGAGCATTTTGTGTGGTCGTTGGGGAGTGTGGTTCTGAATATGGACAAACAGGCACAGATAAATTCTATTCCAACTCTTTACTGTAATAAGCTTGTTGGCCCTGAAAAGGCCCTACCTAAACTGCCACAACCTTTCTGCTGCTGCCTGCTCACCACGCCGTCCGAAGCGAAAATGAGTTGAGGTTAGATAGCAGCGCTCTTTTATATCTTTTCAGGTTAAAGCAGAATGATGTGCAACCAAGTGGTACTTGAAGAACGTTTATTTCATGAAAACAGTGATAAAAATTTAACTTTTTATTTGTACATTGAACAATGCTTGACATTACCACTTTTTCAATAGTTTCTTGCTGAAAATCATCAGATAAAAGCATTGTTATTAATATTTCTGATCGATTGGTTATAAATTTATTGAAATTGGTCCAGGAGCAGCGGAGTTATTAATGTTCAAAATCTTTCATAATTTTGTTACATGTTCCATTTTTGGTTTTCACAAAGTGTACCCCCATATAGAAATCACAGACGTAGTCCTACGTCAAAACAATAAAAATTATTTGTGGGAAAAAAGTTCAAAATTTGTACTAATCCTTCAAGACTCTTGTTCGAACTGTTAAGAAAATTATGGTCTAAGATAGGAAAAACGTTGTATTTAACCAGACACTTAGTGGAAATGCAAGAGACGAACCCGAATATTTGATAAAAGTCTCGCAATCAGTCCCACGTTAAGAAAAAAAAACTGCGTAGGTATTTGTACACCTCCCATTCCACATGTAGACATAATTAAAAACAATAACCCATTTGGTGGTAGCGCTCGCGAGCCCGGCCAACCGTGGTAGCAGCAAATCACCATCAACAGCAACGGCAGCAGCAGAAGAAGAAAAGAGTAATGTTCCGCCAAACTCTTTTTTGAAAACACCGACGAACGGCGAAAAGATAACCCATGCCATGCGGAAGTGAGAGCGGAAAGGCGCAACAATACTGTACCGACTGCACGGCACTCTCCTCACTTGGACAAAAGTACCTGTGTACATATATATATATATAAACATACCCACTAGTTATAAACAGAGCCGACTGACAACATAGGCGAGTAACAAAGAAACCGTTTGCTACGGGTAGGAACGTGAATACGCGTCCAGTCCACTAACGATGTGGAACAATATGGGGCCCCCGCTAATCACTCGCTTTTGCTCCACGGAATATTAACTATCTCTCGGCGGGCTACCACCAGTCAGCGCCTACTAGATTGAATGTGCCGGCGATGCGTTGTGTGGACATCAATCCAAGCGGGCAGTGGCGCTTCTTAGAAGAAAGTGCCACCCGATTGAGAAAGTGTGCGTAATCGTTAGGTGCGGGTGGAATGGAAAATGTGTTTGTTGATATGAAGGAAATGAGTTTTCGAAACCGAGATTGGAAGGTGTACTTTTAGAAGCACTTACTGTTCCAAATAAAAGGGATCATAAACGTAAATAATGGTATCCTTTTGATCGTTCATTTGATTTAATGATGTCCACTCGCGAATGTATATTTTTTCGGTCAGTTCAACATTTTGAGCGTGAGAGGTATGGATGCTAACCTCTGCACCACTTTGCCTCAGCACACCCTTCCCTACATCCCCGTAGTTTTTATTTAACATTTGTCGTAATTACGTAATTAAATTAATATAACTCGAGATCAAGGAATTCTATGAAAAGCATAGAATTACGGGATGTAATGTCAGCCTAGCCCCTCACTTCGGCCTATCAAGCAAATAACTCATTAATTTAGCAATAATAGACAATAGTACAGGGTGGCCAGTGAATTTTTATTTTGAAATTCCCGATTTTTCCCCGGTTAAAATCTTAAAAAATTCCCGGTTGTTAATATTTAACAAAAAAACCAAATTGAACGCATTTTTAAGAACGCTATGAAAGGAATTTACTTAAAGGACAAAAAATGTGATTTAAGAAGATTCCCAAGATTCTAGGGCTTTAAAATTTGAGTAGTGTCTGAAACTATGATCTTTTTTCAAAATTTGTGATTAATAACAATCTTCGTAATGCAAGATTTGGAGTAAAAATAATTAAAATGTGAAATTTTGAAAAATTTTCAAGATCACAGATATGAAAAATTAAATAAATATCATACTTATGAGTCGTGGAGTCATAATTGTCACGCTATGAGACTTGAAAGCATTTTAAGGGTTATAACAAATTACTTAACAATCTATAGGATCTAGCGGACAAACCCTGGAATTTTTAGTAAATTTTAAAAGAATTCAAAGTGTTGATTTCAAACAAATATTGAGAAAGATTCCCACACAGTTTTCGAAGGAAAAGTTTTGAGCAGATTTCCAGATTTATTCTGACATGAAAACCCTAGTAATTGTTAAATGAATTTGGAAGGATTTCTGTGGAGAAGAATGCAAATTCTAAATTAAATTGTTAGATGATTTTAGAAGATTTAAAAAGGAGTTGTCAAAAACAAAACATTGCGGAAAATTGCAACGTGATTCTGATGAGATTGGTATGGGTAGCGTGAAGAAAATTAGAGATGAATTTTAAGAAGAATTTCAAGAGAATTATTATCAGAATTCAACAAGAAACAGAGTTCTTAGATTTGGCTGGTAATAATTTCAACCCTAGTGCGAAAGATTCATCACAGAACTCCAACTTATTGCAAAAACTCTGAGAATTAGAAAGAAATTCTTTAAAATACTCCAAGGGGTTTCTAAATAAAATTTCGAAAGATGTCTGCTGTTTTGAATAGAGTTAAAATAAATTTTTGAAAATATTTTCAAAGGAATCAAAGTCTCCTAATAGGCTTAAGGGAATTCTAAGAAGCATTCCAATTAAATTCATTGAAGGCAATTATTACGCGGAGTGTCTTCTGGTTTATTTCAGAACAATTTCAAGATAATTCAGAGCAGAATTCCAAGTTAATTCTGGAATTCATGTCATGAGAATTTTGAACAATGAAAAATTAAACCCTCGGAAAAGAATAATTCAGTTTCGGTTTTTACAAATATTTGTTTCGAAAGTCCAGCATCTTCAATATTTTCTATTAAGGACCATGCACTTTACATCTGAAATTGAGACGACAAAAATCAATTTTCAATATTGCTGAGTGATTAAATTCTAAAAACAATAACACGGGAAACTGAATAAAATTATGCAGCAAATAGAGCAAGACATTCATTTGGTAAAGGATAACTCTGTTTTAATGATTTATTCTGAAATTCTGGTGTAAAAATTTGTTCCTATGGTATGTTTAATTTATTTTCCCGGTTCTCTCACCGAATTTCCGGGTTTTTCCCGGTTTTCCCGGTTACTTTTCAAATTCCCGGATATTTCCCGGTATTCCCGGTTTTCCCGGTTTGCTCGCCACCCTGATAGTAATGAGTGGTTATCTTTAATGTGTGGTTATTTGAGCTGTAAATCAGTTCAGATCTGTAGATAACCGTAAAATAAGACCACTCCCGATGGAAATTTGAAATAAAGGCTGACTGAAAGTAAACTGGTACGCCCCTCGCGCGCCGCTAGCACGCTTCTAGTGTTGGAAATCGAAAATCTTTGACAGTGATTTGTTTACACTTCTATAGAGAAGAACAGTTCTTCTCTATAGAAGTGTAAACAAATCACTGTTCACAGATTTTCGATTACTGTTACTGTTACAGTTACTGGTTCAAGTTTGATCTAAGTAGTCGATCGCGTTCAGAAATAACGTCAAATGGAACTCGAAAGAAGAACAAATATTGTGCACAAACATCTGGAAAATCCGGAGTGGTCCGGTTCCAAGCTGGCTAAAGTGCTGAAGAAAACAACAGTTTGTCGAGTGCTCAAAACCTACAAGGAAGCCCTGAGTGTGGAAAGGAATCAGCGGACCTACGAAAAAACTGGAACCAGAGATCGTCAGCTGCGCAGCAAGGTGTTGAGGTGCGTTAAAGCCAACCTCGGTCTTTCGATCTGAGATGTGGCCAGAAGGTATAATGCCAAATTTCAAACGGTGCGGAACATCATTGCTAGGGAAGGATACAAGTTGTATAAAGCCGCACCGGCACATGAAGCAGAATTGTTGATTTGGATTACATTTCCTCGCAAAATCGCCTACCGCACTGTGCATTGATGGTGCATCGAAAGAGCCTACACGGAAAGAAAAAAGTACCTAATTTTGAGTTCTTTTCTCCCAGGTTGGCAGTTCCGTGCGCCAACTCAATTTAGAGCTCTAGCGTCTACTCAATTTTGAGTTGTTGTCATTCACTTACATGTAAACAGGATTACTTACTTTTAAGTTGCTTTCGCTCAACGTCAAGTTCAAACTACTCAAAATTGAGTTTTACACAACTTAAATACCCAATTTCAACTTGGCGCACGGAACTGACGAGTTGGGTGAATAGAACTCAATTTTGGGTTGTTTTGCTCTTTTCGTTTTTGACAACAACAAGAGAGCAAGTGAGAGGCATCAACTCAAAAGTAAGTTTAAAGAACTCAACCGTTGGGTAGTTTTGGTTCTGCATGTAGTGTTTTTTTTTTATCGAAAATGTCAAACGAAAATCAACACTGCGGTGGTCATCGTAAAACCTGATAATTTAATGAATGGAAAGAACTTACCTTTTTGTTACATACTAGCCTAATAAATCAATATCACAGTTTTCACTATAATTATATATTTAAAAGAATCCTGATGAATGTGGGCGTCTTAGTGGAATACCTGTATGCAGAGAGAGAGAGAGAGATAAGGATTAGTAATTTCCATTTAATTCCACTATCTTATTTGCTTATCCTTGACAGATACGCGTATTTCGTCTACGCGTATTAGTATACTCCTAGCAGCACAGACAAACAGACATAACACTCGCGAGTTGTTCATCGAACAAGCATTCAACGGACACTTTAAAAGTATCGTGATTGGTAGTACCGCCACCAGTGGCGCTCATAGTCAATTCTCTTGTGTTTGACGTTTACACACTACCGCCATCTGTTCAGCTTAGTACCCACCAAAGTATACTCAACAGATGGCGGTAATGTTTTATCGACGATGTTTTACAGTGAGAAATATTCTATGTATTATGTCTGTTTGTCTGTGCTCCTAGACTGAGTTCAATTTTCGTTGATTTTCCTCACATTCGGACAATTTTACTCACACTCATAAAAAATAACACGTCACTCACATGTGTTTCACATCTAAATTTGCGCAATTTGGCAAACACATCCATTTCAAGTGTGAATGTTTTGATATAAACTATTTTTTATCACTATAAAAACGCTTGCGACACACGCGGATTCCATATGTCCCGTTTGTTGACTTAAAAAATCTGACACATAATTATCAAACGCTCTACACTTGTAAGTGTGATGTCAATCATATCGGATTAGTATGTCATGTTTATTGGGTTTTAACTATTTTGTTTAACACAAATTTGTTAAACAAATTTCAATTTTATTTAAAATTTTTATACATTAATATTCTATTGCTGCTTTCCCCAGCTCGATCTCGATGCCAGTCATCCGTACAGGAGCCATTCGTGACCCAATTTAAGGAAAGAGGTTTACTGTAAGGATAGTTCTGAAAAGAGAATGCTGATAAGATTTTAATGCTATTGGCAGTACAATAGAAGTTACTCACCTTTTCGAATAAGTTTCTAGTTCGATAGACATGGCTCCCAGAATATCCTCCAGAATCAATTTCTCTGAAGAGAATTCATGTATAACTTCATCACTACAAACAACCCGAAAATAAATCAGATAAAATAATTTCATGCATATCATATGATTACCTCTCCTTGTCAATCAACACTTCGCTGAACCTATCAACTCGAAACACCGGGCCACAATGCATAATCATCTTCCTTTATCACTGGTTTTTTCGGTTGGTAATGATCTCCTTCGGAAATTTTACCTAGCAAAAAAATCACTCTTGGCCCTGCTATCCACGTAAATGTTCTTCGAGCATAATCTTCGGGAATTGTATAATTTGCATACGGTGCAGCTGTTTCCCATGGCAACGCCATTTTTACTTGATTTAGGATGAAGTTGACAGGTGGAAAAAAAATATATTCTTGTTTACCTTTGAGAAACAAGTAATTCGCATCGTATTGAAATGTTAACCACTTGAAAGCGATTTGTTTTCAACAGTGGTGTGGTTTCATAAGTTTTTCAATTGGATTCAACGTGAAATACACTTGAATTGATGGAGTGGGATTTTTCATCAATCCAAAGTGTAAAGCACTAGAACAACACTTTGATCCAATGTGGAAATCCCTGAAAATCAATGTGGATGTGCATTTGAAAAATCAAGAGTTCAAACATTTGAATCAGACGTGTACATTTTTTTGAGTGCAGATCTACACACTATTTTGAGGCTACTCATTTTTTAGTCGGAAATCACTCAGTCCAACCAAAAGGGAAGTTACCCAAAAATGGGTAAACATGCTTTTAATCAAATTTGAGTAAACTTGCCAATGGCAGAAACTGGGTAAGGTTTATTCTGATGATGACATTTGTCAACTGTGTAAACCTTACCCATTTATATAGAAACGAATGAATACCGCATGAATGCTTTATACATAAATTATTTCGTCCAGGAAGAATATTTAGACATCTCTGATTTTGGTGTGATTGTTTTGATCAAAATGAGCGCAAAATTTCATCTCTACCGAGGGGGCAGCAAAACCACAAAATTACCTTGAATACGGGGGGTATTCATTGGATGAAAGGGACCGTGAAAGAGGACACTAAAATAGAAAGTTTTTCTTCCGACAGTTTCATCTTAGTATTCATCTTTGGTAGTGTTGAAATGTGGTACAATCCAGTAGTAGTGGTGTTGCCATGTGGTACACTGAAAAATTGCAATAGCAGGTTAGTCACCAAAGTTTTCGAGCCGCTCCGTCTGTCACTTCGTTTGTGCTATTACCAACCGGTGAAAACTAACGATGTTAAATTGGCTCTCTACTTCACTAGCCTATTGGTCCCAAGCATATAGATTAACGTACTCCATTCTAGTCGAAATTCTAGTACTGCACTATGTTTTTTGATTCGCTATGTAAGTTTGACAGATAAAATGAGGGGTTCTTGGATTTTCCTATGTTTCGAGGGGTGCATCGATTTGCTTGGGACCGAAGAGCGTGCCAGAGCTGAGCCAAAAAGTTGAGCACGTTTTTTTGGGACCTTCCAGTCTTACAGTTACATCTATGCTATTACGTAGCTGCTCCACTTCTTCACTTCTAAAAAACTGATTTTAGACTGACTGCGCAAAAATCGCCTGTTCACAACTTTAAAGTGAGCCATTTTGAACTTTGGAAAAATAAATAACATAATCATTTACCCATAATCTGGGTAGATTCCACCCATCGAAGCAAAACCAGTTTACTTATTTTTCACCAAGGTTGCAAAGACTCATTTCAGCTAAAACAATGTGTTTCTAAATTATGAAATAATTAGATGCCATGGTCAAATTTTGAATTGGTAGGATACAAGAAGAGGTTGCAAAGAATGTGTTTGACATATTAAACCTGTTTATTTCACTTCATGAGAGTCACAATCAGCGATTTTTCACAAACTCACTCACTCACTCACTCAGCGATCAGCAAATCGCTGATTGTGACTCATAGAAAGCAAAATTTACAGGTTTTATGTTTCCAACGCATACTTTGTAACCTCTTCTTGTAAGTTACAAGTAAAACATGCCATCATACCATCTTTTGGTTTTATTATTCCGAAAAACATTATTTTAGCTTAAATGAGTCTTTGCAACCTTGTTTTTCACAATGCAGAAATGAGTGCGATCTACCCAGTTGCACTCTATTTTGACGATGATGTTGTTGGTTTGTGTGGGTGGCCTTCGATTGGAATAGGCTTTATAACGGTTGGTTTACAGATGCTGGTGGGCTCTTTTTTATTGTTGCTCCAGAACTATCAGTTGACTTGCCAGCTCGTTTTATGTGTGGTCGTGAGATGATCTATTTGGCTTTTATTTTGATTCTAATGCCACGGATACACTTGTATGACAAACTAAGAGCATGAGCCAAGGGGTTGGTCACTCTACACAGTGTGCCAAAGCTACATATGGGCACAGCTGGGCACTTTCTTTGGCACCCATGGTTAGAACAAGACTGTACTATATCTGCGCCTGCTCTGTGCATGTGTCAACATGTTTCATTGTTGTTGACACAATCCAATTTTTGGTTTCATAACTTCAACCGTAAATTTCCGGCGAAGTTCTACCATGGATTCCTCACAGCGCACATATTTTCAAAACAATAACGAAAAACCGGTCAAAAATCAATGCGGTATGCTTGCGGGATGAGTGAGGTCATCATGGCGATGACCGTTGCCAATTACAACTGCAATCTGGGCGTGATACTGGAATACTTCCGGATGGTGCTGGAGTCGCTACCTGATAACTTCGAGATCGGAGAACCTCCGCTCAAGCCGATCGAACTGTTCAAGGATCTGGTGCGAAAGGCTTTGCTGTTTCAGAACAGTTTGATCGAAGTTGGGAAGGGGGTGACATCGTTCTGGAAGGTGATTAAAAAGATGACCATAAAGGGACTGCTGCTGGTCATAATGCCGAATTGAAATGTGATTGGTGAGTTGGTTAGTGGGGAAAGCGAGGCCTTCAAGAAGGAAGTGAAGGGAACGTTGAAGACGTTGGTAGATCGGTTTGGGGCAGGGATATTTGTGATGGAACTGAAATCATAGCCGAAGGAGGTTAAGTGGAATTGTATGATGTTCAGGGGTCAGTTGTTGGGCTTGAATGTGAGCCCCTGAAAGTTGATATCGGTTTGTTGGTTGAAGGATAGATTTAGCTCTCAGCCACGACCCTGGTAACCCAGCGCTTGACATTGAATATTTATAGGCTTGGCGGAGAAGAAGTCCCGGCAAAGTGTAAAGTGACCGTGTTTTTCCATGCTGCCCAGCAGCGATTGGAGCAGCTCGGTAAGCATTTCGACATCGCGATGTTTGCAATAATCCTCGTGGTACGAATTGATTATGGAATCCAAGCCGCACAGAAGGTCGTAAGGGACCACCATCGGCCCGTAGCAGTTTTATCAGTGGTCGTTTACTATATTTGATTCCGTAACGCTTCACTACTTCGTTGATCAGCCAACCGACATTTAGTTCCATGATTCGTTCCTCATCGTAACTGACATTGATGAATTCGCCTTCGATGATCACTCGGACCATATTCGGAGGTAGAATCTTCACCGGTGTTTGCTTTCCTACCATTGACAGCACCGGCACTGCTTTTCGCCAGAGACATCATACTTCTCTACATTTGTCTGATCGTTGTACTGTCTGACCGTGTGGATGTATTAAACGCAACTTCCACCAGTTTTCCGGTCTGATTCCGGTTGAAATTCCCACTAATGCGACACTTGTATGACAAACTATGAGCATGAGCCTTATTTGTATAATCATTATGAGTACTATTTGCCCTAACCTTTCTCAACACCTTCAAATGCAGCTTCCGATCGTTAGTTCCTACGCTTGCTATGATCCTGCCGATCGATAGTATGCCACTCACGGAAACATTTGAAAACACTGCACACGGTCGATTTAGCCAATTTTAACGACTTCGTGATTTTTGAACCTGACCACGTCGGATTTTCCAAGTGGGTGTCCAAAATTAATTTTTAAGTTCGCGGCTTCCAACAAGCATAACTTTTTTTTTAAACAAAACGAATCGTGACGAACTTTTCAGCACCGAAAGAGAAAACATTTCAAAACAAACTGCTGTCAAAACATTCCAGATCCTACCGCTAGGAGCACTGCAGTAAAATAAACAGTGCGTCCAGATATTAAATGGCTCGAGCTTTAGTCAAAATCGCCGGAGCAGATTATCAATAAATCATTAAAAAGAGCTCAAACTTTGTAAATTTACATGTGGCATATTGATGTATTTTCTGGCCTTATGGAAAAATTTTGTTCAACTAAACTACCCCAACTAGCGAATGGCATTCGGTAGATGAACACCCTTTCTCACGGGAAAATCCACACATCGAAGCACCGCGTGCAGCTCCCACATGGGGGCCAACGGACGACGGAGGGCGGCACCTTTTCGCGGTCTATGAGCACGCTCCGGAGGCGAATCGCACACACATATTGTACCAGTAGGCAAAGTAAAATAAAAATGGTATCCCCAATAAGCCCAACAGCCCAAGTCAGTCAGTACAGTTCAGGTAAGCGAACACCTGCCTGCGAGAATGTAATCCGATCAAAGAGTCGTCCGTCGTCTTCGTCTTCGCCTAGATGTAGCAACGGCAGGCTGCAACTTACTCATGTGTAGTGTGCGCGATTGGGGGGGAAGAGAAAATCAAAGCTCTGCATCGGGGATCGACACCGGTGTGGTGCCTCATCGACGAGCGAAAGTCATTTGTTAATTTAATTTTACCCATTCAGTATCATCGGTAAAACGATCGTCGTCGTCGTCGTCGTTGCTTCTTCTGTATGCGGGTGCCGGTTCTGTGCTAATAACTCCTTCATTCTTGAAGACTTGTGCGCGCTTCCGCAGAAACAGGAGACGACAACTTCCGGTAGCATAAGTATAAGGGGCGAAGAAGGAAGTCAATGAACGAAAGACGACAGTCATTGTGGGTGTCAAGTCTCAAAGTGCCAGTATGGAAACGATTACCCGTGGGTTCGGTGTGATGTGATTTTGATCGCGGTGCAGAATGAAGCTTAATGATCGTAATTACGGAGTTGCAGTCTTGCAAAAGTTGTGTGAGAATTACTTGCAAAACAAAATGCAGTTGTCGAGTCGCAAAAGTGAAACGAATGGTCCGACCCCAGTGCAGCAGCCCCGAAGAAGTAGTCTGGAAGTGATAAAAAAGTGGCAAGTTGTTTTATCTCCTCATAATTAATTTATGGGCTTCAGGTGTGAACCGTGCGTCGAGAGCTAAAGTTGTACAACCAAGATTATCAGATCACTCCTGAAACGGAAAGAGAAAAAAAAACAGTGGTAGCAAATGTAACAAGTGCTGACGGGAATCAATTCGAAGCAAAAGGCAGTAAAATCAGTGCAAATGAATTATTGAAGTTTGCTGCCGGTGCGCAGTTTGTATGGTGTGGCGAAAATAAAACAAACCCCAAATTGGCTAACTGTGAAGGTGTTTTACGACTACGAAACGGGGGAATTGATGCGCTAGCTGAACCATGTTCTCCAGGCTCTGCAAAAACAGTATCTTTCCAAGTGGATCAGCGCCTTCGCCGACCGGTGCGAGATCGACGACAGTGACAGGTCAGTAGTTTGAGGGTATTGTTGTATAATGCTGGAATGTGGAGCTTCAGCCTCAATAAAACATGCCATAATGAAACTTTTGCATTGCCAGAACTTACATGAAAGTAGATTACACTTGATGTTTTTCACGAAGATTTATTAGCCAGAACTACCTTGGAATGAGGTCCTTAGAAATTATATTAAAATTACACGAGTCTTTCAAACTGTGCAAGGAATTTGACTACAGATTCTCAAACGAATAAAACTTATCATGTGACATCTCAAATCAAATTAGAATTCAAACACTAGGTCAATGGTAGTCATTTGGGGGCCCCAGTGTCCCATTAGCCACACCTGGCCATGTTTCGATCCCTCAGAGAAGTGGACACTTTCTGAATATGGTCAAAAACCATTGAATCACATTAAAATTCAACAATCAGTTCAATGGCAGTTATTAGGAATAGCCAGGATCACGCTGGGCACATCCAGTCAATTTTCGGAAACCCCTAGGGAAGTAGCTAGTTTTAGACTTGGATCAAAAACAATTGTGTTGCCTCAAATCACATGAGAATTCATCTACTTCCTCTATGCTCTGTTTAAGAAAGTTGTGACTAGGAAAGTAAACAGAAAATCATGTTGATGCGTGCATAGGAAATTGTAAACAAACTGAAGGCTTGATAACACCGAACTCTCCCTGCAGCGGTCTTGGGTCGTTTCGGAGAACCGTCTGCCTGACGATCCTACGCATCGAACTGACTGTCAGGTAGTAGTAGTAAAATGTACGTTTATTTGCTGGTTTTTTTTATGTTTCAACATAGGTTTACCACTTCAATTGGTTAGCCTTTGGCTCTTCATCTTTGTTCTAGTTAATTGGTTATTCTTATGTGATGATTGCGTTTAGCACTAATTTACAGGATACGCTTCTAAGGGCTTGTTTCCGTTTGAATTTAAAAATTTGATAACCTACCTACTTAATCTTAAGCCACAAACAGACATAACACTCGCAAGTTGTTCATCGAACAAGCCTTTAACGGTCAATTTAAAACTATCGTAGTTGGTAGTACCGCCACCTGTGGCGCGCTTAGTCAGTTCTCTTGCGTTTGACGTTTACACACTACCGCCATCTGTTCAGCGTACTACCCACCACAGTGTACTCAACAGATGGCGGTAATGTTTTAGCGACGATGTTTTATAGTGAGAAATATTCAATGTGTTATGTCTGTTTGTCTGTGCTTAAGCTTAACCTAACGTTCCAGATTCCTAATGATCAGCTGATCGGATTGCCTGCAGCTCTGAACTTTTGGATGGTAGCTGTTCTCCGTAACTCCAGCGTCTGACGACCAGCCAGGCGATGGACCTCAGAGTTCCTCATTCGTGGAGGACAGTTGAGGATCATCCTCAAAAACTTGCTTTGGACCCTTTGTAATTTGATGTGATGGGAGTTTGCGCTACTCTCTCAGATTGGCATATCGTATTCTATTACAGGAAGGATTATTTGCTTAAAGGGTGATACGGTCAAAATTTGGTCAAGGGAAAACGCGTGTAAATCGGTGAAATCGTTTATTTAAAAAATCAAATTAAATTTCTTTTTCAAGTTCAATTAGTATAAAATTCAGGAAAAATATTCAGTTAGGCTTCCGCTTTTCCAAATCCGAATTGCCGGGCCTTACGCTTGACCCCTGCCATCAGATTTTGTACAGCCACCTTGTCCACCTTCTTCGCCGCAGAAAGCCAGTTTGCCTTGAACTGCTGCTCGCCCTTAGCAGTTTTTTTGGTCTTCTTTAGGTTCCGCTTGACAATAGCCCAGTATTTCTCAATTGGGCGGAGCTCTGGCGTGTTGGGAGGGTTCTTGTCCTTGGGAACCACCTGCACGTTGTTGGCGGCGTACCACTCCATGGCCTTTTTACCGTAATGGCAAGATGCTAAATCCGACCAAAACAGTACGGAACAACCGTGTTTCTTCAGGACAGGCAGCAGACGTTTATCCAAACACTCTTTCACGTAAATTTCTTGGTTGACAGTCCCGGAAGCTATGAAAATGCTGCTTTTCAAGCCACAGGTACAGATGGCTTGCCAAACCAGATATTTCTTTGCGAACTTTGACAGTTTCATGTGCTTGAAAACATCTGCTACCTTTCCCCTTCCTTTTGCCGTATAAAACTCCTGTCCCGGAAGCTGCTTGTAGTCGGCTTTGACGTAGGTTTCGTCGTCCATTACCACGCAGTCAAACTTCGTCAGCATCGTCGTGTACAGCCTCCGGGATCGCGCTTTGGCCGTCGTATTTTGTTTATCATCGCGATTTGGAGTCACTACCTTCTTGTAAGTCGATAGTCCGGCTCGTTTTTTGGCTCGATGCACGGTTGTAGACGATACACCCAGCTTATTTGCGGCATCTCGGAGAGAGAGGTTAGGGTTTCGCTTGAAACTACCGGCAACTCTCTTTGTCGTCTCAGCGGCTTCCGGTTTTCGATTTCCCCCCGATCCAGACTTCCTGGCTGTCGACAAACGTTCCCCAAACACTTTAATTACATTTGTAACGGTTGATTTGGCAACTTTTAGCGATTTTGCCAACTTTGCGTGCGAGTAGCTCGGATTTTCGCGATGCGCGAGCAAAATTTTGATACGCTGCTCTTCTTGCTTGGACGGCATTTTGACAACTGAAGAGTGAATTCCAAAATCAAAATAGGAGCAACATTCTACACACACACACCTTCAAAATGAGGGGTGTTCAGGTTTTTTAAATGCAAAATTGAAAGAAATACGTCAAGTTGATATTGACCAAATTTTGACCGTATCACCCTTTATAGACAGCAAGTTTGTTTTTCAGGGACAGAGTGGATCTCCTGATGATGAGTGGATATAAAGATCTCATCAGGATGTTACATTTGGTTTTTGTTTTGAATGTGTTCCCTGTAAAGCAGCTTGCTGTCTATAAGCAAATAATAAGTACCTCTTTTGACCATTCAATCAATGGCCACTATGCCGTTGAAGTTGATGTTATTATTCTTAGACGAAACAAGTCTGGGAGATTTGGATGAGGAAATATGATGACATGGGTACGGATCTTCCAGCTGTTGAAATACACCCGCACCGATGTGGAAAGCATCCGATGTGATGCCATTGAGAGAGACTCTGAATGTCCTGTCCGAGAGATATTTTTTAATTATCTTCACTGGGAAGATTGGAAGACATGCCATCATTGTCGAACGCTTTTTCAACGTCAAACAATGCCATGGCAGATGTTTTAGATACAGACTTGTTCCGTCTGAGAATGTTTGTTACTCGAGTCAGCTGGTGAACCATCGAGCGACCTTTACGGAAACCAAACTGCTCCTCTAGCAATAAGTTGTTTTTCTCAGCAGATACCAGGAGTCGATGGTTGACTACTCTTTCGAACAGTTTGGATAACCCCGAGAGAAGGCTGATGGGTCGGTAGCTTGAAGGAGAGGATGAATCCTTCCCAGGTTTCCGAATGGGGATGACTTTAGCTGACTTCCAGCACGAGGGGAAGTATCCAAGTCTGAGGCACTGGTTAAAAATCAGTACCGGATGGTTGAAGAATCTGGAACTCAGGTGTTTGAATTTGGTCGAAATCTGGGACTGAATCATTGGGTTGATTCAACAGCACAAGTGGTGGAATGGGTCTTGGCTTATTTTTGAGGATTTTGGTTAGCTTCCAGAAGGGCTTAGCACAATCTGGGAGAGAGCTCATCTTGCTACTGAAGTTCTCTTCTCTGAGGTTCACCATCCTGGCTTGGAATTTTTTTGTTAGACGGTTGCAATGTGTCTTCAAGGCAGGCAGTCCAGTGCGTTGGTACTGGATAAGATTTTTAGTGGGAATATCAAGGTTCAGATGTACTTCGTAGTCGACGGCGATGTCGACACAGTGCTGGAACCGATCCCATTCAACACGATGGTAGTTTCACCGGGATGTTTGAAATCTGTTAGCCGAGAAGCCTTCTTCGGCCACCACCGGGTAGTGGTCCGAGTTCAGCTCCTGGAAGGCCACAGGTTGCGAAATGTTGTGTCCCATGTTGCTGACGAAGATGTCGATGGTCGCATGGACCCCAGACCGACTCCACCGGGTGAGAGTTTACGGGGCCAAGATGGTATAGTGGCCCTCTTGCCGGTCTTCATTCAGGATGGTGCCGTTTCAATGATCCGATCGTTGCCCCTAGCTTGATGCTTTGCGTTCAGGTCGCCAGCGATCATGAAGTTCCCGTTAAGTTTGATGATGTATTTCCGGAGGGTGACTGACGCTCCGTCCCTGATGTTGGTTTGCTTGGGCAGTAGGCCGCGATGATTGTAATTGGGCCAAATGATGTGCTCACCTCCACTCCCATGGCTTCGATTGTTTTCAGCTGGAAGTTTGGTAGCAGCTGACTACTGATGTTCCGTCTTGCAGCGATGGCCACTCCTCCACCCCCGGAGCAGGTGCGGTCACGTTTGACGAGCCGGAAGTCGGGAAGGAATACATTCAGTTCGGGCTTCAAGTGCGTCTCGGTGATGATAGCAATGTCGACCTCCTTGGTGTTGAGGAAATCGAGTAGCTCTCTATGCGTGTTCGTCAGCGCGCAAGCGTTCCAATTTACTATTTTTATAGCTTCACGGTCCATACTTGGTGACGACTGATAAGGCAGCATGAAGCTGTTCAGATCGAGTCTTGCAGGTGCGCAGCCTCCCTTAGCTCAGTCGGTAAAGCCGCAGCTACAAAGCAAGACCATGCTGGAGGTGGCAGGGTTCGATTCCCGGTTCGGTCTAGGAATTTTTCGGGTTGGAAAATGTCTCGACTTCCCTGGGCATAGAAGTATGATTGGACTTCCTGATGAATGTGGGCGTCTTAGTGGAATACCTGTATAATGAGAGAGAGAGAGAAGGATTAGTATTTTCCATTTAATTCCACTACTTTATTTGCTTATCCTTGACAGATACGCGTATTTCGTCTACAACGTGCAGACTTCTTCAGTGTCTTGTACTAATACTCGACTAGTCGACACTGAAGAAATCTGCACATTGTAGACGAAATACGCGTATCTGTCAATGATAAGCAAATAAAGTAGTGGAATTAAATGGAAAATACTAATCCTTCTCTCTCTCATTATATGATTGGACTTGCCACACAATTATACCAATGCAAAAATGGTACAGGCATCGAAAGCTCTCAATTAATAACGGTGGAAGTGCATCTAGAACACTAAGTTGAGAGCACGCAATAAGCTAATATGCGACATGCAATGAGCTTGAAATGCGAAGAAGAAAAAGAAGAAGAAGGTGCGTTACTAGTTCCTCCGATGTAAATGGAGATTCGTCAACTGAATCGCCTGAGGCAACACGGGCATACGATAGTCCAGGCGCCGAGGCAGAAACTTGATTTGGCAGGGCCGCTGCAGCAGTGAGGTGATACTGAGCCGAGGGGGCGGCTCGTGATTGTTGAGGGGTAGCGGTGGTAGATTTGGGACCAGGTGACGAGGCTGGATTGCCGGGTATTGTTCATCCGTGATGGCTGATAGTGTACGTTTGTTTCGATGCCGGCCTGGCTCGGTGTCATCAACTTGAGCACAGGTCGCCGTCGAGTGGGCCATAACACACTTGTCGCAGTGTGGTTTAATATGATAGTTCTTCGTGCCATGGCCGAAGGAGAGGCAACTTGTGTATTGGGTCACATCACGGTGTTGTGGTTTGTAATATTCCCAGTAGATAATGACCTGAAGTGGGCCAGAAACAGTTGGTCACGATAGTAAGTATTGGGCATAGGCCGTCGATTCATGTGGTGGACTGCTTCTGGTTTCAATCCAAGCCTCACCAGTTCATCTTTTACGGCAGCCACTTCGTACTTTGGCAGTCGCCGTAAAACAACCTTCAAAGGTTTTACCGAAGGTAAATCGTGGTTTTAAAACTCCACCGTACTGTTCTTCAGTAGGTCACCGACCGAATTGTACTGCTGTAGGCTGGAGCAAACGATCTTTGTTCCTACGCTACAGATCTTGAATCGCGGGAACAATTTGAGTTTTTCCAGCTCATCCCTAAGCTTGGCGACGTCCTTCATCGGGGTAAACAGCGGGAGAATCCGCTCCTTTTTGGCAATTTCAGCGGCGTCACCACCGTCATTTTCAACTCTGAGCACCGAGAATTGGTTGCTCTGTAGCAGCCGATTAGCTGCGTTATCCGAAGCAGCGCTGGCGTCCGTTTGGGCCTTCTTACTAGGGCCCTCCGATACAGGAGTAGAAGAACGTTTGCGTACCATCACAGGAACTTCGTATAAGAAAGTGACTCCACTTGTCATTTGCGAACACTAGCGCACCTAGTGGTAGAAGGCATCTTCTGCCTTCAGTTAAGATAGGCATGCTATGATAGTGTGAGTGCACATAGAAAGCCCGTGTGGAACGCTACCACAACACATCGCTTGTTGAGCAGAAAAACGAACTACTTTTTGATTCACCGATTTGTTTGCACTTCCCCTTCTGTTGTTTTACCATGCTTTATTTAGTTACAAGTGCAATAACCCTTGTCAATGCACCTGTTGACGACGGCTCTTCCACGACGCGAACGTAACAATGAAATTAATTAGAAGAAACTCGATAGTGGAGCGAAGGAACGAACGAACTATACTGCTAGACGGTCTAGCAACCAATGATGAACTGACTGTAAAACATATCTGGTACCTCTTATATGCAATTTGATTAACATCCGAAGTCCACTCCTTTTTACATATTCTGCACAAAAAATACTTTCTACACGGTACGAAAAAATACTCAAAATTAAGTTTAAAAAAAACTCAACGTTGGGTTCTATCATTTGAGGTCCGCCGTTGAGTGAATCAGAAAAGCGGCGTTGGTTAAAATTTACTCAACTATTGAGTAATAATAAATTAACTCAAATATAAGTTTATTTTCATTGAGGTTGCTTTTATGCGCCTTTAACCATTTCATTTTCACAAGCGTCGAGAGACGAGTGGTCAACACACGGGCCCCGTAATCTCAACGTCCATGGTTCGGTTCCAGTCTGCTCCGTTTTATTATTTTTTTGTCAACTTGGTCAACGCCAGGATTACTCAAAATTGAGTTTTCTTCTTTAACATAATTTTACCTAGCCCCACGGAAGCCACGTGATGAGTGAAAGGAACTCAATTTTGGGTACTTTTTTCTTACCGTGTAAGCTCCACCCCTGACAGCATTTCCCGTCGTTTTTTTTATGAATGGGGCAGGGCAGAAAGTATCTGAATGCAAAGTGTTTTTGTGCTTATGCTGCCCCCTCGATAGAGTTGGAATTTTGCGGTTTTTTATCAAAACAATCATTTTTTAATTACTCGATTAACAACAAATGTATTGTTTTTTGTTCGCAGTGCGGTCATTTTTCCACCGATGAGAGTGCAGAACATGTTTGAAATGATGGGTGAAGATGCTCTGGATAAGTTAATACTTATATCGGCATAATATAACCGATTACAAATATTTTACTTTTCGGTTCGTTCATCGTTCAAATATAAGGCCGTTCATAAATAATGAGACAAGTCGAAAGGGACCGTAGCTAATCACAAATTACGTTCCCACGATAACTGAAATAAACATGAGTGCTGACCGCGGTTGCTACACTGAAAATAAAATTTCATTTATTAAACGAATGCATTCGTTTGTTTGACGAATTCATTCGTTGTTATCTGCAACGAAATAGATTCGTAATATCTATGAAGCAGGTTTCGTTCAAATTCCCAAAATCATTTACTGCGTAATATTCTTATATTTTACGAAGCACTGCTATACGCGCTACGAATGTTTCATAAAATAAATACAAACTATTCGTGAGAAAACATCGATCGATTGAAAATAATAAGAAACATTCGTATACTCATAAAACAACGTGTGTAGATTGTACGAAAATTTCGTTAATAAATAAAATAATCTTTTTTGGAATTCAAAATATATTTATAATTGTAAACTACATTCTCATATGCACTGATATCTGCAAACAGCAGCGTAAGTCAAAACCCATATCGTGCCCACCGATGAACAAGACCCACTTTGGTCGAGATACCTTGAACCTCTAGAAGAAAGTCGACCGGAAGCTCCTCGGCCGCAGACACGTCCTTGAAAAGTATCTCAAACCGATGACGCCGATGTAGGTTGGCGATTAATTCTGTCGAAAGTGCCCCCGCTCAAAATTCCGTCCAGGTTGGAGTCCGGGTATTCACTTCATAAAACACGCACCAAATCGGCCACCTTTTCATTTGGGAAGCAATCGCCATGCTGTGGATAACATTAAATAAAAGATTAGTTCCATAACGAATTTCAAAACGAAAGTTAATTACTTACCAACTCCTAGGACCGTAAACTACTCGTTCCTGCTATAGTTCTTGAACTCTTGGATGGCAACATAGTAGTAGTAGTAGAACGCATCCGTCATGTTGATCTCCAGCAAGTCAAACAAACCGTAGTCAGCGTCGCGGCCGATATCGTCAGCTCGTATACGACAAGATTCTCAGGTTGATGAATGTCTGCTCCTCCATGTTACGTATTCCCTTGTTGATTGGCAATCTGTTTATTTGGTAGCAGTTGCAGAGTATTATGGGCACTTGGACACTGGAAATCGGTCCAATAATATCCAACACCACACCGCCACAGTTACACATGCTAATGCCAAACGAATCGAGTAACTTATCTCACAATTCACTCACAAATATTATGTTTTATTCTGGCTGTCATTGTACGTAAACGTTCACACCACAAACGAATACAATTAGTACAAGAACGAATGATTTCGTAATTGTCACGAATGACATGCGTGCATACTAGCTATGTGCACGAATGGTTTTCGTAGGTAAACGAATGGTTTCGTAATGTTCACGAATTCACGGATGATCCTCGTGTTTACTTCCATACGAAATTCAGTTCATGTATTAAACGAATAATGCGTTATGATAGCATTGTACCTGACGCAATGCAATACGAATGATTCGCACAATTAGCGAAAAATATGTTTTATATACGAAACCCATTTTTACGAAAGGAGCGTGAGAAAATAAACGAAAAAATATTTTCAGTGTATGAGTGTGTGCAGGTGTGCCCAACTGTATTTTTGGGCCACTTTGCAGAGTGACAAACCCCTTGGTTGTTATTGTTATGGTTTGCTTGAGTAACAAACCCCCTGAAGTTTTTTTTTTTTGCTATTTGGCCTGGAAATGCTCAAGTGTGAATGATTGCGTATAACAAACAAATATGCAAAGTTTCAGGCAAATTGAATAAGGTTGAGCTTGATCGATTCGTCATTTAGCGTGGAACTGCTCTTATTCAAAGCTTTGAGCTGTGAAAAATGTATAAATTCTTTCATCATATCAGGATGATCAGAATTTAATCTGAAGACCTTCAGAGCTTCAGATATCATACTACGTTAATCGGAAATTACACTGAAGACTTTCAACTGATCAAATAATCATACAAAGTCCAACTTATATTTTCTGAGCGTATCGAGGAATTGTTTTGAAATCCTTCATACCATCAGATATTTTCCCATCAAGTCCGACGACTATAATAATCAGATGGCTAACAAATGCTTTAAACTGTTTCTATATCATTCAACTTGGCAAGTACACGCTCATGATGTACTCATTTGTCATGACTCTCTCTCTCTCTCTCTATCCATCAACAAGGAATGTTAATTCAATCCAACCTGCACCAAGGGCACAGAACTTTCCAAAGCCCTGGTGAAAACCAGCCAGACCCCAATGCATCCATGCAATCAGGGAGCCCTAAATCTAACTAGGTTGGAGTGATTGTTGTTACCCAGCCTACTTGTTTCCCGAGTGAGACGGACCGGCCACGCTTGCTTCGTTTTAATGGCCAACCGATGGTCAACTCCATGGCTGCGGTGGTAAAACAACGGCTTCAGCAGCTATAGAGCTTATCATAATTTAGACAAGTCAAGATGTTGGCAACGACGATGGCATGTAGTATACTAACATACTTACTTGGGCAGCTTGGGGGTGAGCGGGAAAGACGAATCGTTTTCATTTTTTTTTTCTTCTCCCTTCTGCAATGAAGGTATGTGTGAGGTACGGTGGACATGCGTACTTCATCATTGCAGCTCAGCGAGTTTCGGAATCGGTTTCAACCCGTTGGCGAATTAGTGCTGCAATTAATATGCCTCGTGCCACGTGCGAGTTCTGCTGGTTCCTACAAGTTGATGTTTCTTCGAGTCCATCGATGTAATTCGATTACACTAAAGTCAACGCCGATGGTCCACATACACATTTCATAAACGCGAACGCAAAAATCATTACACTTCAGCGTAAGATTTATGCTTGCCCAACCGATCCAAATTACGGGGGACGGATTCTTCCTCGTGGAACGACAATGATGATGGATAATCGGCGTAGGAAAAGTGTATGAGCCTCCGCAAATTTCCGCTCTCTTTCTGCCACAACAACGTTCTCAACGCTCACCCCGTGGACAGATTAAAGATTTCCAACTACCAACCTACCGACTCCGGAGAAAAAGAGATTCTTTTTTTTTTCTCGCGGCTAATGATGAAATGGAAGCGTTGGCGCTTTGGAAACCCAAGGGGGGAGGGGGACGAAAATCAATCACGATTTCATCATAAAACAGCACCAGCAACCGGACCAAGAAGGAACCATGAGGTCGGCGTGACTCCCTCTGGATCTTCTCCCCTTATTTGGGAGTTGCGATCGTGGCGCGGTTGCGTTTCGGTCTGGAGAGGAGGGCAGCCAGCAGAAATATCATAGATCGTTGCACTTTTGCGTGATGCACAATTTCTCAGAACTGGCGGAGAAAATATCGACGGGAGTTGCAGGGCCAGTGCTAAGCTGAGCTAAACACATTTATCAGTTGAGAACTCCGTTGATAGCGATCACGACCGAACGGAGGAATTCTGATGCTCTATGGTACGGGGAAGAGTGAGTATCGGATGCAGTCAATCTTGTAATTTGATCGCAAAACAATGTTTTTCCTGAAATTCTGCTGATGCATTGATACATACTTGAACTTTTTGCCGAGATTCATACAGCGGATCTGCTCGGCATTTTATTTTGCCGAGGTTTAGCAAACAAACGAGAATTTCGCTGGGGTCCTCTGCCAGTATTCGGAAACACACATTTTTATTTTCTTTATAATTAATAGAATATTCTTTATAGAAACAATTATGAATTAAACTTGCCATATTTTATAAAGAGAGAGTTTTAAAAGAATTACCTCAGTATTATCCAGAAATTATTCCTGGAATGAGCTAGAAATTATCGGTACTCCCTTGAAGTTTTCCTCAAAATCCCTTTGGAATTTTGCTCAAAATTTAATTTTCTCGGTATTCTTTTCGGAATTATCTTGGAGCTATCTGCAGGATTCACTAGAAATTATTCAAAGAATTTTCTTGGAATACTCTCCAGAAATGCTTTGGAACTGTCCTCAGAATTCAATATGCTTGAGGTTCTTCTCAGATTTTTTCTAGAACTCTCCTAAGAGCTCTTTTGAAATTCATTTCAGAAGTCCACTGGAATTATACTTAGAACTCTTCATGATTTTTTTCTCAGAACACTCAGAACAGAAATTCCCTTAGAGTTTCAGACATTTTTTCCCGTAATGAGCGAGAAATTATCCTCGGAATTCGCTTGAAATTTTGCTTAAAATCCCTTTGGAATTTTACTCAATAGTTACTGTACTATTTTCGAAATTATCTTGGAACTATCTGCAGGATGCACTAAAAATTATCCGCAGAATTTTCTTTGAACTCTCCCCAGAAATATTTTGGAACTGCTCTGAGATTTCAATATCCTTGAGGTTAGTCTCGGAATATTTTAGAACTTTTTTTTTCCTCAGAACACCTTTGAGCTGAAATTTTCCTAAAGTTTCAGTAGAATTTATTCTGTATTCTCCAAAAATTCTTCCCAGAATGAGCTTGAAATTATCCTCAGATTCCCTTGAAACTCTTTGGAATTTCATTCAAAATTTGATTCTCTCCGTATTATATTTGAAATTATCTTGAAACTATCTGCAGGATTCACAAGAAATTACTCGCAGAATTTTCATGGAATCATCCCCAGAAATATTTTCTTTTGGAACTGTCCTCAGAATTCAATACCCTTGAGGTTCTTCTCGGAAGTCGAGTTTAAGTTGTCCGTCCATTCACCAAAATGTTGTAGTTTTTCTATCAGAAATGTTAAATTCAGCTTGCCCCCAGGTAATTTTACACTGAAAATTTCAATTGACCAGAACGATGCAAATTTTCCACCGTTAATGTTCAATAAAAATTGTTTCTCCATAATTCTGATTGGTGCAGATTTCCTTTTCCATTTTCCACCAGAAAGTTTCAATATAGTTGGCTTCTCCTATCATCAGAATGATGCAGGTTTTTCACCAAATTAAGCTTGCAACTATTTTCAGATTTTTCATCATAAATTTTCAGTACAGCAACTTCCCTCCAATCATCAGAATGGTGCAAATTTTACACCGGAAATTATTATTAAATTTTTTTTCTCTATTCAGCAGAAGAATGCAAATTTAAGACCAAAAATTTTCCGTTAAGCTTGCCCATCCGTTCACCAGAACGGTGCAGATTTTCCACCAGAAATTTGCAATATGGCTTAATTTTAAATAAAGCTTGTACCTTCATTTACCAGATCAGTGCAAGTTTTCCACCAGAAATTTTCTGTTCATTTGTGCACCAGAAATTTTCTATTAAGCATGCTCCTCCATTCACCAGAACGGTGCACCAAAAATTGTAACTGAAATTTGTTTCACCATGCACCTTTGTGGTGCAATTTTCAGGCTTCAATGAAGCTTGCATTCATCAGAACGATGCAAATAAACACCAGAAAAATGAATAAACCTTGCTTCTACATTCACCACAGTGTTGCGAACTTTCCACCAGAAATTTTCAGTTACATGTGCACCTCCAAATTTTTAGCGTGATTCTGGAGGAAGTTCACATGACAATCCTAAGAAATTCCACAAGAAGAAATGGAGCATATCCACAGACAGATCTGAAGGAAGATCTGTGGGAATTCCACAGGCATATCTGGAAGAAGTACTCAGGAAAATATAAAGGAAGTCCACAAGAAGTTGTGGAGGAAGTCCACAATAAGTTGTGGAGGAGGTCCACAAGAAGATTTGGATAATTCCTCAGGAAATCTGAAGAAAATCCTCAAGAAAATCTGAAAATGTACACATGTGGTGAAATTCTACAAGAAAATCTGAAGGAAGTTCACATGAAGATCTGAAGGAAGCCTACAGGAAGACCACAAGAAGATCAAGAAGAAGATAACAGGAATATACCTACAGAAAGACCACAAGAAGGTCAAGAAGAAGATAACAGGAATATGCAAAAGAAATCTACAAGATGATCTTGAAAATTCCAGGGGAAGATCTAGAGGAAGTCTTCAGGAAACTCTGGAAGAAGTTCACCGGAGGATGTGACTAAATTCTACAGGAAGATCTGGAGGAAGTTCACAGGAAGATCAGCAGGAAGTCTACAGAAAGAGCTGAAGGAAGTCTACAGGAAGAATTGCAGATAATCCACATGAAAATCATAACGAAGTCCACAGAAAGATCTGCACGAAGTCTACAAAAAGACCACAGTAAAATCTGGAGGATGTCCACATGAAGATCTAATGGATGTCCACATGAAGATCTAGAGGATGTTCACAGTAAAGTCTGAAGAAAATTCTCAGAAAGATCTACAGGAAGTCAACAGGAAGTCCACAGGAAGATCTGGAGAAATTCCACAAGAATATCTGGAGTCTTCAGCAAAATTTGGAGCAAACCCACAGGAACATCTTGAAGAAGTCCACAGGAAGAACTGGAGGAAATCTATAGGAAGATCTGGAAGAAGTTCATAGGAAGATCTGGAAGAATTCCATAGAATAATGGGGTAAAATTCTACAGGAAGATCTGTAGGCAATCGAAAGGAAGATCTGGAGAAAGTCTATAGGAACACCACAGGAAGATCTACAGAAATTCTGGAGGAAATCCTCAGGAAGACCTGGAAGAAGTCCACATAAAGTTCTGGAAGAAGTTCTCAGGAAGATCTGGAGGAAGTTTGCGGGAAAAATTGAATGAACTCCACATGAACATCAGAAAGATTTGGAAGAAACTCTGAAGGTAGTTCACAGAAGGATCATGTGAAGGTCTGAAGGAAGGCCACAGGAGGTTCTAGAAAAAAAAAACTCACAGGAAGATCTGAGAAAATACCGGATGAGAATTTGGGAAACGTCGACAGGAAGATCTGTAGGAAGACCACTGGAAGATCTTAGGGAAGTCCGCATAAAGAACTGGAGGAAGTCCACAGGAAGATCTACAGGAATTTCACTGGAAATTCTAATCCTCAGGAAGACCTGGAAGAAGTTCTCAGGAAGATCTGGAGGAAGTATGCGGGAAAATTTTGATGAAATCCACATGAACAGATTAAGGAAGTCCACAGAAAGATTTGGAAGAAACTCTAAAGGAAGTTCACAGAAGGATTATGTGAAGATCTGAAAGAAAGCCACAGGATGTTCTAGAAGAAAAAAAAACTCACAGGAAGATCTGAGAAAATACCGGAGGAGGGTTTGGGAAACATCCACAGGAAGATCTGTAGGAAGACCACTGGTAGATCTTAGGGAAGTCCGCATGAAAATCTGGTGGAAGTCCACAGACAGATCTGAAAGAAGTTCTGACGAAGATCTGGAGGGAGCCTATAGGGATATCTAGAAGTAGTTCACAGGAATTCCACAGGAACATCTCGAAGAAGAACACAGGAAGTTCTGCAGGGAGTCTATATGACGATCTAGAAGAATGATATAGAAAGATCTGGAGGAAATCCTCAGGAAAATCTGGAAGAATTCCACAAGAAGATGTGGTAAATTTCACAGGAAGATCTGGAGGAAATCTCTAGGAAAATGTGGAAGAAGTCCACAGGAGGATGTTGTGAAATTCTACAGGAAGATCTGGAGGAAATTCTGCAAGTAGATCTGGAGGAATTCCACAGGATGATCTGGAGGAAGTCTACAGGAAAAAAACACAGGAAGATCAAGATGAAGTCTACAGGAATATCCGAAAGAAGTTCACAGGAAGATCTGGAGGAAGTCCTCAGGAAAATCTGGAAAAGTCCACAGGAAGATCTGGAAGCATTCCACAGGAATATCTGAAAGAAGCCCACAAGAACATCTGGATAATTCCGCAGGTAGATCTGAACGAAGTCCTCTGGTCCGATGTGGTAAATTCTACAGGAAGATCTGTAGGCAATCCAGAGAAAGATCTCGAAAAACTCTATAGGAACACCACAGGAAGATCTACAGGGATTCCACAAGAAATTCTGGAGGAAATCCTCAGGAAGACCTGGAAGAAGTCCACATAAAGTTCTGGAAGAAGTTCTCAGGAAGATCTGGCGGAAGTGTGCGGCAAAAATTGAATGAAGTCCACATGAACATCTTAAGGAAGTCCACAGAAAGATTTGAAAGAAACTCTGAAGGTAGTTCTCAGAAGGATCATGTGAAGGTCTGAAGGAAGGCCACAGGATGTTCTAGAAGAAAAAAAAAAACTCACAGGAAGATCTGAGAAAATACCGGATGAGAATTTGGGAAACGTCGACAGAAAGATCTGTTGAAAGACCACTGGAAGATCTTAGGGAAGTCCGCATGAAGAACTGGAGGAAGTCCACAGGAAGATCTTCAGGAATTCTACTAGAAATTCTAATCCTCAGGAAGACCTGGAAGAAGTTCTCAGGAAGATCTGGAGGAAGTGTGCGGGAAAATTTTGATGAAGTCCACATGAACATCTTAAGGAAGCCCACAGAAAGATTTGGAAGAAACTCTCAAAGAAGTTCACAGAAGGATCGTGTGAAGATCTGAAGGAAGGTCACAGGATAATCTAGAAGAATAAAAAAAACTCACAGGAAGATCTGAGAAAATACCGGAGGAGGATTTGGGAAACATCCACAGGAAGATCTGTAGGAAGACCACTGGAAGATCTTAGGGAAGTCCGCATGAAGATCTGGAGGGAGCCTATAGAGACATCTAGAAGAAATTCACAGGAATTGCTGGAGAAATTCCAAAGGATTAATTTGGAAGAAGTCTTCTGGAAAATTAGGAGGAAGCCTACACGAACATCTCGAAGAAGTCCACAGGAAGTTCTGGAAGGAGTTTATAGGACGATCTAGAAGAATCATATAGAAAGATCTGGAGGATATCCTCAGGAAAATGTGGAAGAAGTCCACATGAGGATGTGGTGAAATTCTACAGGAAGATCTGGAGGAAATTCTACAAGATCTGGAGGAATTCCACAGGATGATCTGCAGGAAGTGTACAGAATGATCTGGAGGAAGTTTGCAGGAAAAATAAACACAGGAAGATCAAGATGAAGTCTACAGGAATATCCGAAAGAAGTTCACAGGAAGATCTGGAGGAAGTCCTCAGGAAAATCTGGAAAAAGTTCACAGGACATTCTGGAGAAAGTGTACAGGAATAATTGAGAGATAATCCACATGAACATAATAAGAAATTCCACAGAAGATCTGGAGGAAGTCTGCAAGAAGAGTTGGAGATAATTCACATGATAATCTTAAGGAACTCCACATAAAGATCTGGAGGTTGTCCACAGCTAAATCTGAAGAAATCCACAGGAAGATCTGCAGGAAAATTTGCAGGAAGACTACAAGAAGACCACAGAAAGATCTGGGGGAAGTCTACAAGAAGATCTGTTGGAAGTCCATAAAGCAGTTCAGCGTCAACTTACAAATTGGTTTTAATGTTCCCTCCCAAGTAACATTTAAGGTTTTATGAGAGTTTTGTAGACCATGAATTAGACTTGTAGAATGCTTTAAATCATCGATAAAACTTGCAATATTGCTTGGGCTCTATGAATTCCATGAAACTTCGCCTAATTGTTCAAAATCATCAGATGCGACGGGTCTGGCGACGGGTCTGGCGACGGGTCTGGCGACGGGTCTGGCGACGGGTCTGGCGACGGGTCTGGCGACGGGTCTGGCGACGGGTCTGGCGACGGGTCTGGCGACGGGTCTGGCGACGGGTCTGGCGACGGGTCTGGCGACGGGTCTGGCGACGGGTCTGGCGACGGGTCTGGCGACGGGTCTGGCGACGGGTCTGGCGACGGGTCTGGCGACGGGTCTGGCGACGGGTCTGGCGACGGGTCTGGCGACGGGTCTGGCGACGGGTCTGGCGACGGGTCTGGCGACGAGTCTGGGGACGGGTCTGGCGACAGGTCTGGCGACAGGTCTGGCGACGGGTCTGGCGACGGGTCTGGCGACGGGTCTGGCGACGGGCATGATGACTCCGGGTACCACCTGGGCCAGATTGTCTGGAATCGTTTCTGTGTGAGCTCCCAGTGCGTTAGGCGATTGTCTGGAACGTCGCATACACACTTATAAATAACTAAATTTAACATGTGACGGAATCCATCTTTGACATAAAGGATGAAACATAAACAAACATTTCATGTAAAATTAAGTGCTCCGAGATCGAAAAATTCGTTACTCGGCGAAAAACACCTTTGATTGAGCTGAATGTGGCGTCTGTTATGACTCAATTTTATGTCAAAATTGACGCTCGTATATGTCAGTCTCAGAGCACCTAAATTTACATGATTTTTTCTAAGTGTGTAGATTATGTTCCGGACGGCTTGGTTCCGATCAGGAAGTGTCCGGGGGTTAGAACTTCCAGGTCTGACGGATCAGTTGGGATCGGAACTAGTGGTCTGGAGTTCATGTGTTTGGGTGCTGATTTCAAGTTTGGGTGCTGATTTGACGGCTGCCTCCCACAGACCGCCAAAGTGGGGCGCACGGGGCGGGATGAAACGCCAAACGATCTAGTTCGCAGCGCACCAGTCGAGGATTTGCTCCCGATCAGCTTCATTGGTGTTCATCATCTCGTAGATTCTATGCAGCTCGTTAGCTGCACCCTTGAAAGCGGTGCCATTGTCGATGTGGATTTCGGTCATCCTTCCACGGCGAAGAGCGGCGAGGAAAGCGTAGAAAGGCGTAGATAGATCGGATACAAGCTCGATGTGAATGGTTTTTTTTTTGACGTAGGACTACGTCTTTGATTTCTATATCTGGATACACTTTGTGAAAACCGAAAATGGTACATGTAACGAAATTATGATAGATTTTGAACGATAATAACTCAGGTGCCCATGGACCAATTTCAATAATTTTATCACCAATCGATCAGAAATATTTCTACGCAAAAACTATTGAAAAAGTGGTAAATGTCAAGCATTGTCCAAAAGCGTCGAAATAACTAACAAATCCACCCATTACGTACATGCATATGATGTTTCCTCAACGCAGTCATCAGAGAATCGGCATTGAAGCAGAATTCAGTGAGACCCGTCCATATTATTTTACCTAGATTATTTCATAATAATACCTATGTTGGAGATTGTGAGGGACCATCAGGGTACCCAATTGAAGCGATTTGGATGAGGAGAGTGAAATTGACAACTCTCTGTTGTTAACATTTCGTGGATATAGGGCAGGCTCTTCTCCACACTCCTTGGGGCATCCTTCTGTTTGACGGCTTGGTTGGTTTTTGACCAATTGTATGATCTTGCTGCTGGAAGGAGATTCTCTTCTTTCCGTGTACGCGTATAGGTGACTTTGCCTATCGATCCATCCAACCCGTGTTTGTTTCTTCATACATTGATAATGTTGAGGATAATCAGAGGTTATTAAGCTTTATCAAATCAAATAGTGAGGAGAGCCCACTGACATCGGACTTAGTTTCCATGCTACAATGAGTGGTAGACAATTATCATCATCATCATCATCTACCAAAACCAGAAAATATACCCATCGTTTTAGACATATTATGGCTCATTGACTCAAAATTCTGAAACTGCACACTAAATTAATGGCATCGATTTTTATAAACATAAAAACCCTAATATCTAAAACTACATTTCCGTATAGCTGAAATCAAGCTAAAGATTTTGAAAAGTTCTTAAATCTAATAAATGCTCAGATTTTCTTTCAATTACTAGCTTCACTTCTTCGAGATCCGCACAATACATAACTGAGGGTCATTTTTAGTGAAAATTAACACGAAGCGAAATAAAATTAAACGATTATTTTTGCAATTACCAAAAATGCACCCCTTCACCAAAACAGATTGGTCATTCTTTTTTTTTTTTTTCCTTAAACATCCCAAACGAAACATTCAACCGAGCAGTTTCGTATGGACAGCGATTATTTATGGCTTTCGTCCGAACCGCATGTTCCGATGCAGAACCGGTATGGCACACAGAAAGGGAATTTGAAGATCAATGAAGGATAAACCCCTTGGAAGAAAAAGGCCAACCGAAAGCCAAAAGGTCTCAAATTTTGGCGGCGTAAAAAGCGCACAACTTAAATCCTCGTCGTCCTCGTCCTCGTCCTCGTCCTCGTCCTCGAGTCTGTTTGATGGAAGAGAGAAAGAATTTTTTAAATCATATAATTATTGAGTCCGTGGTGAGCTTGGCGATGCATCCCCGAGCCCGCAGTCAGTGGTGGTGATGCATATATGAGATTTCGGCTCAAAAATAGCAATTAATTGTGCCCTTCCCAGATCGCGGTAATGGCGGCGGCGGCGTCGGCGGCGTGGGGAGGATCCGATGAAAAATTGACTCCATCCGCGAGGGGAGATTCCTTCCGTGAAATATGGCACGGAACGGACGAAATTGAGCCACGACGATGAGCTGCAATCTGATGGGATTTATGACATGCGCTCGAATGTATGTCGGAACACGCCACCACTTCCCTCACGGCGATCGTAAAACATCCTCAAAAAGCTATGCTAGTTAAAACACGCTGATTACGACTCTCGAAATGGGTCAGCGCGATACCTTCGTTCTCGTTCGCCCGATAGTGATTAGCTGTTACAATCATCGAAAAAACGAATCGAAATTCAGCTCCATCGATGCGACCACCAATAGAACCCAACCCATTTAGTCAATAAAAGCTAATTTATTTCCCCAGCATCTCGGGAATCTCTCACTCCGACAGCGACGATCGGTCGGTGTTGATTAACTCGTGTGTGCGATCTCCCGGGATCTCCCGGGCACACACAGAACAATCAATGTGAATTACGACCGACTTCACCTTTCAATCACTCACCACAAAGCCACTAAGCAGCGCCCTCCTCCACAAACGCATTCCGAGTCTGCTCAATATCTCAATAGGACTCGCCGTTTCCGAGACATACACACATATCACACGGAGAACAACGACCGAAACCCATAATGGCAATTTATTTGGTGGGACCTATTTTTCACTTTTATTTGTTCTGATCTTCTTTGTGGGCATGGCTTCTTCTTGCCTAATGGGGTGCGATCTTGTGAATCGATGTTTTTATTCGTTTAGTATGCTAATTCTGGGGTTGTTTGTTGTGAGAAGGAAATGCCATTTCTTCAGCTTTTTTTTTCGAAGGCCAAACGGTGTTCTGTTTGTGGCATTTGGAACTGACCAAGGCGAATCGTGCTGCCAAAGCAAAATGTTAACCAGATTTAAACATAGGGATTAAAAATGATTTTTTTTTTTCAAATTATGGATAGGGGAGGTGGGCGGAATTCGTTTCGTCGGGAAAACGTTAAATATCACTGTTTAGATCATACATCCCTTATAATTGACATTCAGTGATTTTCTAAAACTATCAAGTGATCACAAAAATAAGTGATAAGCAAAAAATGTAACGCCATCCTTAAAATACATTCTGATTAGAGACCTATAGGAGAGGGAAACACGAAGACAAATAAAATAACTGGCAACATGACGCTATTTTTTCACACGAACTAGCAACCCTAAACGTTGTTCACACCTTGCATGACTTACCGTTGTGTATTGTTGTTATATGTAAGAATTGATGTTTGATGTCAAACGTTACTGAAGATGTGTTAACGATGATTCTTAATATATTTTCATATGCTATAATTTATCTCCTTACAATAGTCATAGTGCTAATCCTATCCAAGATAGTTTTAGTTTATAAAAATATTGTTGTATTATTTTTCCGATGTGGATTTCGGTCATCCTTCCACGGCGAGCGACAACACGGCGGAGAGCGGAGAGAAAAGCGTAGACAGATCGGATACAAGCTCGATGTGAACGGCGCGAGTGGCGAAGCACACAAATATGGCGATGTATGCCTTCGTTGGCGCCCGATTGTGGATCGGCGACTTGAAGTACACGAGGCCATGACGGGTATGCTACGGAACCACGTGTGGCACTGGTGGTACGTACGGCGAACAAGGTTTCGGCCACCGATGATCAAGAACTTCTGGCGACCATCAGATCGGATAGCGGATGCATTGATGAGAGGACAATCGGGTATTAAGCATCCTCGTAGTCTGCGAAGGGTCCGCAGGTCACCTTCTACTTGGTCGATCCACCTTGCCCGCTGCGCGCCTCTTCTTCTTGTTCCTGTTGGGTCGCTTTCTAGAACCATTTTCACTGGGTCGTCGTGCGGCATTCTTACGACGTGCCCAGCCCACCGTAGTCGCCCAATTTTTGCAAAGTGGACGATGGATGGTTCTCTCAGCAGCTGGTGCAATTCATGGTTCATTCGCCTCCTCCACGTTCCGTCATCCATCTGCACTCCACCGTAGATGGTACGCAACACTTACGCGTCTTGTAGACAGACAATTTTATTCGACCGGAGCGTCCTCCGGAGTCCAAAGTAGGCACGATTCCCTGCCATAATGCGTCTTTGAATTTCTCTGCTGGTATCATTTTCGGCGGTCGCCAGTGAGCCCAAATACACGAACTCATCGACCACCTCGCTTTCGTCACCGTCAATCTGAACTCGGGGTGGGAGGCTAACATTGTCTTCCCTAGAACCTCTTGCTTTCATGTATTTTGTCTTTGATGCGTTGATGGCAAGTCCAATCCGTCTAGCTTCAGCCTTCAGTCGTCTGATGTACGTTTTCGCCATCGTCTCAAAGTTCCGTGCCATGATGTCAATGTCATCGGCGAAGCCAAGAAGCTGGATAGACTTCCTGAAGATCGTGCCACTCGTGTCTATCTCAGCTCTTCTGATCACACCTTCTAACGCGATGTTGAACAGCAGACACGAAAGTCCATCACCTTGCCGTAACCCCCTTCGAGATTCAAAAGGACTCGAGAGTGTCCCCGATACTCGAACAACGCACATCACTCGATCCATCGTCGCCTTGACCAATCGCGTAAGTTTATCCGGAAATCCGTACTCGTGCATAATTTGCCATAGCTGATCTCGATCGATTGTGTCGTATGCTGATTTGAAATCGATGAACAAATGATGTGAACCTGCCGAATCGCGAAAATTTGGTCCGTGGTAGCGCGGGCACCCATGAATCCCGCCTGGTATTGCCCCACGAACTCTCTTGCATATGGTGACAGACGGCGGCATAGAATTTGGCAGAGTACCTTGTAGGCGGCGCTCAGCAGTGTGATCGCGCGGTGGTTACAGCAATCCAACTTGTCGCCCTTTTTGTAGATTGGGCATACGACACCTTCCATCCACTCTTCCGGTAATATCTCCTCCTCCCAAATCTTGGCAATTACCCAGTGCAGCGCTCTAGCCAGTGCTTCACCACCGTATTTTAATTGCTCACTTGGTAGTTGATCTACACTAGTTGCTTTGTTGTTCTTCAGCCGACCGATCTCCTCCTCAACTTCTTGAAGATCAGGGGCCGGTAGCCTGTCGTCTTCTGCGCGTGCTCCAAGGTCTGTTGCCGTGCCACCTTCGTTTTCTGCTGCTTCACCGTTGAGGTGCTCGTCATAGTACTGCTTCCACCTTTCAATCACCTCACACTCGTTCGTGAGAAGGTTACCGTCCAAGTCCTTGCACATATCGGCTTGCGGCACGTAGCCTTTGCGCGAACTATTTAGCTTCTCGTAGAACTTCCGTGTGTCGTTTACGCGGTACAGATTTTCCATCGCCTCGCGATCTCGGTCTTCCTGCTGACGCTTCTTTCTTCGGAAAACCGAGTTTTGTCTGTTCCGCGCTTGTCTGTATCGGTCTACATTCAATCTCGTGCGGTGTTGCAGCATTCTGAAACTGAAACTTCCAGCTGCTGCGCGTAATCCATGGCAACTTCGATCCGTATTACTTTCTTCAGTATTTGCAACTTTATGTTTTTTTCCAGCGCGGCTTGTTGGGCATGCCCCAACCCCCTGTCTCGCCGGGGGACCATCGTGCACAGCTCTGTTTAGAGTCCCACGCTGGCACTAAGACGGTGATCAGCCGCTCCTAACATGGAGAACAGACGCCGTTTTGAGCCGCACCTCCATGGTGAACAGACGCTCGGGTTTGGTGAAGCATTTCCTCTATCACCGTACTATGGTTACCGCTCCAGTGTTCGCGTTGCACCTCTTCACTTTGCTATTGCCGGACTGGCAACATTGCCCAGGCTACGCCACCCAGCTGTGTCCATGTTTCAGCTGGTAGTCTTTTGTTATCATATGACTCGGAGAGGCGTGAAGTTGGAACTTGTGAGGACCAGGGCTAGGTATTCCGCTCATTCCAGGTTGTCAACTCACCATTTTGTAGCCCAAAAGCCTTCTTTGCTTACTCTTGAATTGAGCCACTTCAGTGGTGATGATGACGGTACTCGTTCTCTAGCAAGAAGGTTGGAGAATTCCTCGCAGAATGTTTCTCGCTGAGTTAGACGAGCTAAGGCAAGATCTGCTTCACGTAGGCCGGCAGTGGCTATGACTACGAATAATTCGATCATGGTGTTCTGATGGTTGCCTTCAAGGCACGGAAGGCGAAGCTTGCTGAAGCTGTAGTATCGGCTGAACAGTTGATTAGAAAATCTTATATCAACAGTAGCTATCATGGCTACTCGAGTTCTCTCTTCGAACTTCCAAAATGGATCAAGGACTGGCATAGCGCTTGCGGGCCAGCAGTCAGATGGTGTGATGGATTACCATTCCGGACCACTTCACCAGAGCGAGTGGTATTTGATGTCAACTGAATTAACGCCACTCCGGAATACTCCGTGGAATCACATCGTTGAGCTCAGTTTCGAAGTTATTCGAGTTAGTCATCATGGAGCCCCTGCTCTCTCATTGTAAGCAGTATCTAATGTCGTTTTCGGTTATTTCTAGTGCGAAACTAGTTCCGCCCTAGATCCGCCCTAACAGCTGTCAAAACGTTTCTTTATTCGAGTGGGTTGGATCCAGATCCGCCCTGGGTCTGACTCAAACTTGAAGAGGTTCGCTCTGTCGATTTTTTGAAATCCAACCTGGGTTCACCAATACACACAAACGCTAGCTGTCAAAATCAAATGTTGTTTACATTATTCACCATTCGCGAATGTAATCGAATGTTAAACGGATTGAAAATCAGCATAGAAAAATTGAGGTAAGTGTTGTGATAAGATTGTTTAATTGTATTTAATTCGTACGTTTTCGTTACAGAACATGGAATTTATTGAAATGTTATTATCATCATCGTCAAGTTCGTCTGATGATGACTCCGACACCGAGATCTTGTGGCCCACAAAGGAAAAAAATAAGGATTTACAGTCATTTCTGCTTGTTAATCAAATGGAAGTGGCCCATAATACTGGGGTGACTGTAATATTATCCCGGATTCAAATAGGCCACCCAAAACCAACCATAAATTGAACCAATATAATGTGCAAGTAAGCTTTACACTGAGATTTCTTAAATTTATTGTGCCTTATTTGTACCTGCTGCAAGTTTAAACTGACGATTAACATGTTGGAAGAGGCGTATGTCTCATCACGTCAATCTGTACAACAATTAATAATAAGACGGAATTAATAAATACCGGAACATTATATTTTTGCATTGCATCGATATTTTTCCTGATTTTCCAGAATAAACTCTGCTGCGATTTTAAATTTCCTATTTATTCCCCATTTGCGACTAATAATTGGCCTTCGTCTTTTTTCTACATGCAATAGTCATCCTCAATAGTCATAGTTCTCTTGGAAGTAAATCTGGCGGAAATCTTCGACTTCCAAGGTAAATCCGTTCGTTTTGACGATTGCGAGGAAAATTCCAGGTTCAATTTTAATGAGTATCCCAAATAAGTTCAGACAATTCATAGTGATTTCTGAAGGAGTTCTGAGAAGAATTTCAAGAAAGTTCTGAGGTGAGATCTAAGAAAAACCCGAGATGAACTCTAGGGTAATTAGAAAGGGATTCTGAGGAAAGCTTCAAGGAATTCTGAGGATAAATCCAAGGCATTCTGAAGAGGAGGGAAATATTGGAAGTTTCCAAGGGCAATTGCAGAGGAGAATCCCAAGATAGTACTGTGCAGAATTTCAAAGCATATCTGAAATGAATTGCATGCGAAGTTTAAGTAGAATTATGAAAGGAAACTTCTGCGAATTTTTTGTCGACTGTTATTAAGAAAATTTCAAAGGAATACAATTGAAAATTTTAAGATTATTTTAGTTTTAGTGGTATTCTAAAAAGAACTCTTAGAAAGGGAATGATTCTAATGAACTTGAGAACATTCCGAAGATATTCTGCAAAGTGTTCCGAGCGATTTATCAAGGTAACAAGCAAAAAAAAATTAGCAAAGACAAATTTTGAAGATTGGGCTGAAATGTTCTGAAGTCATCAAAAAAGGAATTCTTGTTTAGATTCACGCATATAGATTCATTAAAGTACACATGGTAGAAAAATGTTCCGGAATTCCTTGGGGTACTAAAGCAGGGTGCCTACTACATAAAAACTAGGAATCCTCACGGAATTTTATTTTTCCTGGAAAACCTGGAATACTCAGGGAATTTTCAAAATTACAATCGAATACAACTTATCAAAATGTAGGCAGCGTGTCCTAACCCGATTATCTATTTTTCCATGTATTTTCACCTCAACGCAATCGAATTGAAATCATTGACATTATATGAAAACGGAGCAGCAACTTCCCTCAAAGTTCTTCCCTTCTAGTCCCCTCATCTTGGGGTTCTCTTGCAAATTTGTTGACAAGCCTCTTGGTATACATAAAAGAACTACGTGTGAATATTTCTCAGAATTGCCTTGGGATACTTCCAGGAATTCCTTTAAAGCAGGGCTGCTAGCGAGTCACTTTTTAGTGACTTTGTAACTTTTTTCAAGCCAGTCACTAAAGTCGATGAAAAACTTAATTGAAGGATTTATTATTGAAACATTAAAATTTTGATTAAACTGAAATAATTTAAAATTGTTGAATATCAAAAATTATAGATATTGATAAAATGGAGCATAGTAAAAAAAAAGTAAGTCATAATAATTCATTACTCATAATAGCTATAAGTAAATATTCAACCTGAATGAGTAATTAAAGAAAATGCTATTAATTTACGTAATGAAGTTTGATTTAATCCTCCTATGGCTCCAACAATTATTGATAAAATAAAAGAAATTAAGATCAAATTAGAAATTACATTTTATGAAATCAACAATAAGAGAAATTATTTTTTGTCAAGTTATTTAAATTAAACTATTAATTGAACTTAAGCCTTCTATTACTCCTGGGAATTTAAAATGGAAAAGAGCACCTCCTCTTTTTAGTAATAGTTGATTAAATTAATAAATCATTAAAATTATTATTAACTATTCAATTTTTATTAAAAATAATATTATTAAAATAATTGCAAATAATAAAACAGATGAAGCAAAAGCTTGAGTTAAGAAATATTTTAATCTACTTTCTGAGGTTATTAAAATTTTTTACCTTCATTTATTAAGGCAATAAATGAAAGTAAATTAACTTCTAATCCTATTTATGCTACAAGAATTCAAGAATTTTAGGAAATTGCAATTAAAGAACCTGAAATTAATATACTAAGAAAATTATTTTTAATTTTATTTTAATGTTAAATAAAAAGAAAAGAATTTTAACCTTTATAACTACAGTATGAACTCAACAACTTAATAAGCTAATCTTTTTATATTTTGGTGTAAGATGCACAAAAGTTTCTGAAGCTTTTGGAAATAGTTTAATTCTATTAAATATAATAATGAAAAAGCATTAAACCTTTATGATTAACCCTATCAAGGTAATCCTATTTTTCGGGCAATTCCCCCCCCCCCCATCTTGCTGTAGCACATTCCCTTCCTCATTCAGGACAAGCTGTTAGTTGGACAAATCGATTTCTGCTTCTATCATTTTACAATTTTAAAATACTGAACTTCTGAAGCACTGCACAAAAATGGGCTGTTAGGATTTCGTCGATTTCTTTACTCTGACTTTGACAGTTCGAACGATTGCACTAACACCATCATACTGACTCGACCTCAGATCCTACTCGGATCCATTTTCATTCGTTTATTAAAAGTCAGGGTTGACTCTGACCCAGGTTAAAAACCGAAAACGACATAAGTAGTGATCAACACAGCTTCGTTTCTGGTCGTTCTACTACCACTAATCTACTTTGTCTGCCATCGTATGTCACGGAAAGCATGACAGAACGGGCTCAAACAGACGTAATTTACACCGACTTGTCGGCTGCATTTGATAAACTGAATTATGCAATTGCGATTGCTAAGTTCGATAGACTCGGGGTTAATGGCAACCTCCTGCGATGGCTTCGCTCTTATCTCAGTGATCGCCAGCTGATTGTAACCGTTGGTGAATGTCAGTCTGCTGTTTACCCAGCCACGTCAGGGATACCTCAAGGAAGGCCCGTTGATTTTCCTGTTGTACACAGATAAAAATTCTGAATTTTAATTGTGATGTAAACATTCATTCACGTAGACTTGTATTTCATTTCACGCAACCGAGCAACTTGCAAACAATGTTGTTTACAAAGATGGGCTTTTGTATACAATATTTGCTACATTGCATGAAATGTGTCAGAACTTTACATGTTATACTATGTAAACGTATATGTGACGCTCCATTTATGTGCATCATATTGAACAGAAATTTACACTACTTTTTCGAGCTGTGTACTTTAACGACGTGAATCTGGTCCTCGAAGGCCCTCGTCTATCGTTTGCAGATGATCTTAGAATCCATATCCGGATCCGTTCTATCGATGACTGTCACTTCCTCCAATGCCAGCTTGAAGCGTTTGCTAACTGGTGCAACTCCCAAGTAACAATCTAAATGCTTGGAAGATTTATTCTTATTTTATCATTGTTTTATCATAGCATCCCTTCTAGCCTGTGGTTGTATTACGGTTTTGTGTGCTTGTCATAAAATCAGGCCGTCAAGTCGTCTATAAAACTGTTTTATGACTACTAAATTAAAACTCAGACTTCATAGTTTTAACGGTAGCTGTAAGGTGGTTCTGCATCACTACTTATAACTGAAGAATAAAACCAAAACAAAACATAAAATTATGTTTTATGGTACACTTTTTATGACCGATATAAAACTTGAAGCAGTCTTAGACCTTCATTAAAGCTTCATTACAACTATCATCTTTATCAGAGGCCTAAGATTCACAGATAAGAAATATACTGCTACAACAAAAAATACTCTGAAATTTTTTGTCATTATAAAAAACAAATCTATTCAGATATATGAAATGAAAACCCCTTCAGTGCTTCTGAACACGATGAAGATGAGACGATCGACAATATGAAACTCCTGAAGGAACTACAGTTATACGATCCCTACATAAGGCACAGTGCGGTGAAGGAGCTCTTAAAAATATTGAACAAGCGGCTTTCCGATACACTTCCGAAAGATCCACGAACCCTTCTTAAAGCAACACCGACAGTTTCACTAAATCCGTTTGGAGATGGCCAGTATTGACATCACGGCTTTAAACCTTGTATTGAAAAAGCTTTTAGTGGATCCAATAAGCATTTCTTACATCTTGATTACAAGCGAAAATAGGAGGATCGAAAACTTTTTGACAGGTGGTCATGGTTTTTGTTTTGTTTTGATTCGCTGTACCGAATAAAACCAGTAAGCTAGTTATATAGCTTAAATATAACTTAACGCTCTCAATTTGGACTACGAAATGCTAAGATACAACCATTAGGTTTATGTTATGCTATAGAATTCCAATCTAGGAGAATATGTTATATTGAGGTATTTTTAAGGAGTAGCAAGTTATAACGAAAAAACATGTCGCCGTATGAACAAATTTCACACAGTATGAATAATTGCGCTTTAATTGATAGGCAATAAAACACTTTCATACATCTATGTATAATTAAATAATATATGTGACTGGTTATTGCTCAACAGTAGTAACAGTTTTGTACTAAATAGATAATCTTTGAATGACTCTTTAATGCATGGTGCTAATGCAGACAAATTAAAAATATCCCTATATTTTAGTATTCATATGGCGCACTAAATGTATGCTCCTATTTGGTATAATAATCACCATAAATATTGCACGGCATGCTGTGAAGCATATACAGATTGGTTTAAAATTATAATAAAGTCGTCTTATTTTCAATGTACAATAATATCAGCCATTATTACCAACTGACAAGGATCATGATTTCACATCAAACATCGAAAGAATAAAACCACAATAAAATATTTCTCAATATTAACTATCATCCGAAAACCCCAACTTAAAACCTTCAAAGCTGTCAAAATGTTTTGCGTATCATGTTTTATCAACTTCTTCAGGAGCGATTTATGCGGTTGTAATATAGTTTTATGGTAGTCATTAGAAGGCTGTTAAAACTTTCTGACCTGGAGGAGGTTTTATGCTTTCATTTTTAACAATCACGTCTAGAGTGTGATAAAACTGACATAAATCCTATGCTCCTAAAGTAGTTCGCATATCAAGTTTTAATGACTGCATTAAAACTGGGCCAATTGGCCATGACATGGCTGTATTGCGGTTCTCAGGAGATTGTTAAAGCAATGTGGTCGTCAGTGAAGGTTTTATAATTTGGTTATATCAACTGCTATAAAACTTAAATAAAACAAAAATTGTTGCTTGGTTGAACCGAATGGTGGTCAACCCCGCGAAGTGTTCAGTTATCACCTTCTCTCGCAAGAAGGAACCGATCATGTTCAATTATGTACTTTAGGAAACAACTATCAGCCGTGTCAACCACGTAAAAGACCAGGGAGTTATTCTGGATTCCCAGTTAACGTATAAGCAACATATCTCGTTCATTGTCGACGAGGCGTCAAGATCTTTGGGATTCATTTTCAGGATTTTCCGTCTCAAATCGCTATACTGTTCCCTGGTGCGGTCCACCCTGGAATATTGCTCTGCAGTATGGAACCCAAGCTATAACAATGGTGCCGAAAGAGTTGAGTCCGTGCAGCGTCGATGTCTTCGATTTGCTCTGAGGAAGCTGCCTTGGAGAAACCCTTTTCGTCTACCCAGTTATGAAAGTCGATGTCAACTGATTGATCTGGAGTTTCTACGTACTAGGAGAGACACTTCGTGGGCCCTGCTCATCGTGGATAATTTACAGGGTAGAATTGATTGTTCTACAATCCTGGAAAAGATCAACGTGAACGTCCAACCCCGAGCGCTGCGAAATAAAGCTACGTTAAGATTGCCTCAGCATCGCACTAACTATCCAGCATTTTACGTGCGCTGATGGCTGCCACAATCTGGCTGAGTTTCTGGTAAGGAACATTCGATTTGATGTTTGGGTTATGTCGTTTGACGTATAAACGATCAAATTTTACCGTTTACAGCTCAAACGACACAAGCCAAACTTCAAATCAGAAACTCAACCAGATTGTGGCGGCCATGATCGCTCGTAAAATGCTGGATAGCATGAACGGTGCTATAGATGGCCTTCAACGTGTGTTCAATCGAGTTTCTTCAGTATTCGATTTCAACCTGACACGAGAGATGCTACGCAGGCGCTTTTCCCGTAGTTTCTCTGACGCAGTAAACCGTTGAATGACCATGTATTTTATTGTATTGTGTTGGGGTTACACTCAGTCTGTTGATGTAAACTAATAAATAAATAAATAAACGTGCTTCCAGTGACAAGATCCGGAGGTTCCCTGGATCATGGCTATTCTATTTCCGATGGAAGTTTTCCATCTGGATGGTGATTACTCTAACCAATGCAGGACAGTGGATGAATCAGTCCAGAAGAATTCTTCAGCGGGCTTCTGTATGGAGTGTACCACCTTTTTGTAGAAATTCAATCACAATACTGCTGCGCACATCTCCAGACGTGCGATGTTTTGCGATTTGGCCAACGGAGCCACCTTGGACTTGGACGTCAACAGCTGGACTCTAACGGCTCCGGCAGACTCTGACCGAACGTAGCAGCACGATCCTCGGAGAAGAAGTGGAACTGGAATGATGTTGTGTTGGCCAACGATACACAGCGAGGAATCCGGAGTGTGGCGATTGTATCGAGCGTTCCATGGAATTCCTCCCACTTGGACTGGAGATGTGGAGGAAAAGGGCGATCCCACTCGTATGGATCTCCGGCTTCGGTTTTCAGTGCCCATACGCGCTATTGACTATTACACGCTATGTCTGAAGGCACTTTTTTTGCAACATTCATGTACCTCAGATTTTTCTTCACAGGATGTTAGTATTGATCCTAACAATCAAATCTGTGATGGTTTTAAAATATTTCATCTTGGGTTTTTTGAAGTTTACAAAGCCGATTATGAAGGCGTATATGGACTATTGACGATACAACTGTTACAAATTGAACAAATGCAGTCATATAAGGTTCAAAAGATGATTGCAGTAATCCAAATGGCATTAAAGAAGTTTTCTTCGAGAAAGAAGCGAGCAGGACTGTCCGAGACAGCCACGTAGTCATAGTAGGCATTGATTTTCGTCCTATTTCGAGTATTTTTTTTATGAATTTATCGTGTAGAAAATCTGGAAAAAAAATAAACAAATCTCATGAAGAAAATAGAGAGCTCGCTTGTCGTGCTTCGAAAAGCGACTCTGTAAAAAAAATGAAGCCACTTTAGTAGCGACGATCGTTGAAAGATTTTTTACCGGAGTTCAATAAAGGTATCCGAAAGTTTTGTGTCTTGTAATCAGCAGCTGGCGAAGGTGGTATTTACCACGAAATCATCCTGAGGGGCAGAAAATTTGCTTGTATTTTTAAAAATAAATGGATATGTTTGACTCAACGGCGAGATCGAAAATAAATTCTGGCAACCATGACGATATTTTTTGAAAATCGTTTAAACGATAATGCCGATAATACAGGAATGAAACTCACATGAGGTTAGTTACTCTTGCCCAGTGAGTTAAGGTAGCCTTAACCTTGAATTACTACAGAGTTGCTAGAGCTTCATTGCAGTTCCCATATTTTGGAAATTTTCAGGAAAGTTCAGCGACCTTCTAGCAAATACTGCGAACTATAGGGAACTGTAGTGAATTTTAGGAAAGTACTGCAAACTTTAAATAATTACCTCCAATAAAGGAGAAAAATTCAACAACATTCAGATAAGTTCATTGAACTACAAAGAAGTTCTACAAACTTCAGGAAAATTATTCAAACTTTAAAGATTTGCTTCGATCTTCAGAGAAGCTCTATAAACTTCAGGAAAATTCTGCCGACTTCATGGACGTTTTGTGAGCTTCTGGGGAGTTCAATGTCGTTCTGGTAAGTTATACGAACTTCAAGAGAGTTCTGTGAACTATAGCAACATTATATGAATTTCAATGATGCTCTGCAAAAAGTTCTTTAAACGTGAAGAAATTTTGGCAAACTTTAGGATGGTATGTGAAACACTGGAAAAACTTAATAACATTAGGAAAGTACTGTGAGCTTTAAGAAATATCTTTAAGAATTTCAGGAAAAAAAGCCAAACTCAGAGACGGTCAAAGAACATCAAGAAAGTTTGAAAAATTTCATCGAAGTTCAAGGAAATCAAGGAAAAACAGGGCTTTGAATTTGAATGTAACTTCTATAAGCTGTTTCATCGGGTCGTTGGTTGAACAACTCCCACTCTATGTCTTAGAAGAGAGGTTTGGTAGAAAGAATTGCTTGTGATCTCTCTTTCTCTTTTACGCTTCCATTATGAAATGTGATCGAGGACATGAACAGGGTAAAAATGAGAGTTCGCCACCTAAAAAAATATCGTGAGTACGACTCACGCATGTTACATTGCCGTTTACCGGTATAAAAAGGGAGCAGTTTATGAAAATTGAGGTTCACAAATATCCAGAAGCTAGATGTTAACAAGAAGTTCAAACGAAACTCGACAGTCAAAGATGAGCGGGTTTGTAGATATTTGTTAGAAAAAAAAAACACCGCAGAAAAAAAATAAATTCATGAAAATTTGCTAATTATGTCTGACAGCTTTCTCCTAGGAAAACGTTGCAGGAAGACCAATGGGTTTAAATTTGAAACAGTCGGGAAAAAATTCTAAGATTTCTCACGAAGATTTACTCAGCTTTAAGAAAGATCTTAATCTGAGCACTAATAGGTTCAATGTGTAACAGTTATCTTTATATCTTTATATTTTACAAAACTTTACACTATAGTTTTGTTATATTACAGACGCTAAAAAATAGCTAATCGTATGAGATATACCGGCTGTCAAACAATCCAGCCTTGCCTCAAATCAGCTATGAGGAAAGACAACGCAATTGGGTGAACGCCGACTCGGCATACGCAATTTGGATTCACTGGTCGCCATTGTAGGTGCTTGATAAATGTCATTGCCTGATAAACGTGCAGTTTTCCAAGGATAAAATTTTGATCATCAGCTCACGAAAAACAACACATTGCTGATTTTTTGATATGTTGTGTAAAAAAGCCCAATCTTTTAAGGAAAAAAAAAACATATTGAACCCTCTATCTACAAACCATGAAAACTATTATAAACGAATACAATCAATGTTTTTCAATATAAAATCCCAGTTTTTTTTTAAACATTATTTACACGAATTTTTAATTAGCTTTCATTTAATATTTTGATCTTTAAAATCAGTCCAATAGCTCAAAAGTTATAAATTTATAAAAAAAAGGCATTTAAAAAATAAAATAAAAAATAAACGATTTTTTGGACTACTCTAACGTTGAAATGGTCCCCCTGATATTAAATAAAATAAAAATATTTTGCGATAACGAATAAAATTAAAAAATTTTACCAAATTCTGAGAATCACTTTATCGTTTTGCAATAGAATGGCTGAATAATAGTAAATTTAGAGACTACACAGTTGTTTAATTATTTTATTTATTTAAACATTATGAGATCATGACAAAGCTACCATATCTTACGGTACCGAAAAGAGAATCTTACTTTACCAGTATTTTGACAACTTTAGTCCCATTTTGAATCATTTTCAGCTGAATTTGTTTCGATCCGTAACAGTTTTGTATCATCAATAGTTCGTATACGTCTTGTAGACGACTGAGTATACTTCAAAACACCTTTTATCTAAAAACCCAAGATGAAATATTTTAAAACCATCACAGATTTGATTGTTAGGACCAGTGTTGGGAAAATATCAAAAAATCAAATATCACCAATGCCCAAGATCACGCTTGATTTTCGTAGACAAAAATTAGCCAGCAAACAATTGCGGTTGATTTTGCAAGCTGTGATATCGCAGCTCAGAATATCAAGCTTACAAAACTCACCAGCTGCAAACATCTCAACAAACTGTGGTGAGATTGAGTTTCATGATTTTTGCTTTACATCCGAACGCAACCGAAACTCCCATAAAGGTTGGCAGCAGTCACTTCGTGTCTGCCATCGGTGAAGAGTAAAAGGAGATAGTATTATTATACCTTCCCTTTCCTAAGAAAACGATGTGCAACGAAATCATTTTTGTGTCGAGTCAACTCTCAGCTTGATTTTTACACGTTGTGAATAGTCTCGCAATATCAAAGGAGCTTGTAAAATCAATATCAAGCATGACATTTTGTTCCAACATCACGCGTGATATTGAGAGCGTATGAGACCGGAAAAATATCATTTTATTAATGATTTTGCCAACAGTGGTTAGGGCCAATGCTAACATCTTGTTAAGAAAAATATGAGGTACATGAATGTTGCAAAAAAGGTGCCTTCAGACATAGCGTATGGTGGTTATCTCGAAGAATTTGCGTTTGGTTCTGAATATGGCGATGAGTGTGCAAAATATTACGCAATTCCATCCTCCCTATTCGCACGCGCCCGAGGATCGGAGCCGAATGCCACTTCGACTTGTTCCGTCTACTTACTACTCTCTGACGACTGTGCTGGGGAAGCAGCATATGCATGTAGGTAATTGGTGGATTTGTTAGTTAATTCGACGCTTTTTGACAATGCTGGACATTTACCAGTTTTTCAATAGTTCGGAAGCATTGTTATCGATGCGTAGCCGTATTTTTGATCGATTGGTGATAAAATTATTGAAATTGAACCAGGGGCAGCTGAGTTATTAACGTTCAAAATCTTTCTTAATTTGTTACATGTTCCATTTTCGGTTTTCACAAAGTGTACCTCCATATAGAAATCAAAGACGTAGTCCTACGTCAAAAGTTCTGCGTCCTGTCCAGTTTGTCTGAGCCATGACAAACCGACCAGGTTGGGCTATACTGGAGCGACCTGCATTTACCCACCGTCCGGTAATGATTGATAATTTACGTCGAACCTCAATTTCACGGCCCATCCGACGAATCCTTTCCCTCACATCAACTCGGCTGCCTCGGCTCCACAATAAACAGAGTGCATCGAAAACTGACGACGAGCAGCGACGAGCCTCTTTTCAATAAAATCCCATCTGATTTATATCCGCAACGAGTTTACCGTTTATGTGCGAATGCGTGTAACCCGAAACCGTCCTACAATTTTACCGATATCGGATTCGATCGAAAAGTACCCTCGGTATTTTTGTTCTGTTTTAACCCCTGGATATGGGCTTTATGGGCAACAAGATTATAATGAAACATTCCTTACGGCTTTTGTCTGCGGCCAAGCTGGGAAGCTTCCTGCTCATCACACGCCATATCTTGGAGCAACTTCTGAATTTAATTTAAATTTTATATTTATTATTAATTTAAACCGTTTATCGATCTTTATATCTACATACATTCACAGAAGGAGCGAAGGAAATTTCGGCAAAGGTGGCAAATACGGTGATGGCTTTCGGTTTTTTTTTTTTTGGTTTAACCATCATTACCCAACCCAACTCCTGCGTGTGGTGGTGGCGGCCGGTGCAATAATGTGTTCGTTGATGGTCACAAAACTGCACCGAAATAATCGAGTTGGATCGATTTTACGAGATAATTAAAAGCCGATTGAATCTTGGTCTTGGAAGGGGGCGGGGAGGGGAGGGGTGGGGTGGTACACTTATATGACGACACGGTTGGGCGGAATGGAACTTTGAAGCTACGCGTACGGAACAGCGAAGTTGATCGTGCGCAGTCTCGGCGTTTTTATTTGCCAGGAGATTAATTTCAGATTTTTATGACCGGGATATTAAAATCGAAATTTAACATGCTTGTAAATGTTTAAATGTTTATACTTTTTTTTTCTTTCTTTTAGTGATACTTATGGGAATTAAGATCCAAAAAATCGCAGTCAGGTGAGCGGATATTGCTCGCTTCATTTTAGCAAAACATTGCGTCGACCTGAACAACCTGAACATAGTGTATGTCAGGCTGATACACTTTCATGAAATGTCACAACTTGTGTCGTTCTTCTTCTTATTCGTTCCTTTATTTAACGTCGGTCTCTGTTCCGTAATCTAGTGCCAATTTAAGAGCCTGAATTTATAAAGAGTGCCAAAATTGGAACAATCGATTATCAGTCAAAGTCATAGGAAAAGTCATTCAAATCGAGCAGAAGACCTGTCAAATGGATAAGATGTGGAATAAAAAGGACAGAGGGATCACAGCAATCTGACTGGCAGTGTTGCCGGAATCAATGTTGACGTCAGTGGCGTTGTTAATTGTTTGCATTTGCGAAAGGAAAGTTGAAACATTGAGGCTGTGTTCCATTTGGCGAATTTTTACTTAAATTTGACAGATGGAAATTTTTCAAATAAACCTGCTATTGTGCCAGACTTATTTCTGACAGACAAGGAATCAATTTTGACGCACACCTTCTCGAAAATCGGACGAACAACAACAGAGGGATTTTCGAACATCTTAATTTATTTTTGAAGTGTCAAATTTAAGTGAAAATTCACCAAATGGAGCACAGCCTGAGTGCACTGCGTTTTTCATGCGATGTATATTTATTTATTTATTTATTTATTTATTTATTAATCTATTCATCGGACTTTTGTTGTCTAAATGAAGATTGATGGGGAAAAGCCTATTTGGCAAATATTTGCGCAAACCGTATCGTCACCTATCCAGCAGACTACTTTGAATCCGTTGACGAAATGTTTCCACTGTGCTGTTGAAATCGAAAAAACATAGAATTCATTGAAACGGGCAGACATGAACCGTATTGGATCATGTAATCCGTAATTAGCTGCACGGGGTCCGAGATGCAGGGAACTTCTCGATCGTAGAACTCAAGGTGCATAGATTTCGAGTTCAGCCAAAATCCCGGGGGAGTCGATTTCGCTTATCAGCACTTTTGTATGTATGTAAGGTAGCCACCATCCCTTCGAAGATCTTGTCTTGTATGCAGCTCCACTTAATAGCAAGATCAATTTGAGCTACCGATCTGAATTCACAATATCGCTGTATGAAGGGCCAAAAACGGTGGGGTGGACCCGTAAGCAGAGGCACTTACGCGAAATCCACGGGAATTTAAGAATCTCCTTCCAACGATACGATCCAACAAATCGAATAACGCAATTCGCAATACTTATTAAGCTTCCTACAGGATGGTTTGTTAAGAAGGGCGCGTCACTCTCCATGAAACTGTTGGAGTAGAATTCACACCATCACAATCGAATCGGTAGGATAAAGAAAATGATAGTGTTTATTCCCTCCTAGACTCCGGTTGTCATACCACTCCAATCGTCCAGTTCCAGGTCAAATGATACCCTGATGCTCCCTCCCAACCCAGTATTTATTTATGTATATAGTAAAAATGTGTAATGGAGAAATGAAATATATCAGAACATTAAAATACGTAATAATGAAAATACATTTATATGGATACAAAAAAACTGGTATTCTGCAATGAAAATAATAATTATTTTACATACAATATGATGCAGTTCTATGTCTCCTCAGCTTCCAATAAGTAAGATGTAACCCTGAAATTTCCAGGTTATATTATGCAAATAAATATTTTTAGCTAGAATGATACTTAATATGTTTGTGTTGTGTTATGTTGTGGGAGAGCTTGGGATTAAACCCATGATATTCTGCTCATTAAGCAAAACCGATCCCTCTAAGGTTATCGAGCATCTCAAAACTAAAACACTCCACGGCAAAACATGATTAAACCCTCACCTGGTATGTAATGAACAACAGAAATACGCGATAATTCATATATTTTCAGCATATGATCGAAGACAACAAATCAAGAAGACTGGCAACTCTTCCATTTTCTCATACGAACGCTATGAGGCAGGTTCAAACGCGTCATCTGCCGCTCAAAGGTAAATGTTTCGAACGAATTTGATAGCAAAGATTACATCCTCAGAAGAAGGGTTTGTGTATTTGCTCATTTTTCTATTTCCACCTTCACTCAAGCACAGCGCCATTGTATCTGTCGCTTGGATTCTGACAAAGTTGCCAGTCTTCTTGATTTGTTGTCTTCGATATGATGCAATATCACAACTGTTGATAAAAGGAACGGATCTCATCTTATTTAAGACCTGGGTGACCTGAAATGTGTGTAACCGGGTTAATACTTATTTAAATGTAATGTAATATTGAAAATGCGTTATAATGCCATGTAACAAGATACAATAAACACAAGATTTTCACAAAACAGATAATGATTGATTCAGATTTCTTTTCAAGCTGGCACTATGCTTCCCTGGAGCCGCTCATAATAGCTAACATTAAGAATTAAGCATAATAAAATGTAATTTACAATAATATTAAATGATGTAAAATCAATAATGAAAGATATGTAGTACTATAAACACTATACATATAAGATAACCAATGGCTAGCTTAGCTTAGATTGACTGCACATATCAATGCTGGCTACTCCGTGATTGATCAGAATCAGTGAAATTGTACAATGAATCAACTGAATGGGGCTGGGAGTGACCGTCCATTCTCATTGTACAAGTTTCAGTGACTCTATATGTTGTAGATCAATAACGGCGCCGGCTACGTCCTTGCAATCAGGTGGGAGTAGGGAAGGAATATTAGAGTGACCTTTGTTGTTTGTGGGCCGTGTTTTCCTCTGCACCCCAACAAAAGACACAGAAAAGGAGATTTTGTTAGTAAGTTGGGTTCGTTGGATCAGGATTCACCTTGATAAGTGATGCGACCATGGTTTTAAATGAATCAGTGTTATCATGCAACATACTTGGATTTGCCCGAAGCCAAAACCAAATGGTGTATTATTGGGTCTTATCTCGGGTGTCACTACACGGTGATAAGCAAGTGATACTCAGAATAAGAGCCGTGATTACCGTACAAATCAAATGGGAATCACTTCACCGTGACGACAAGTGACAACTTTTCACCGTGATGTGACACCCGTAATAAGCCCCATAATAATATAAATCTGAAGAAGTTCCATCATTGAAATGCTGAAAATAAACTTAGAGCATGAGCAAAATTGATCGCCCGCGACTGCCAACACCAAAGAACTGAAAACCAATTCAATCAAATCAACTCAACAGACAAAACTAGGGTGAAAGCTGTAAGAGTGAATCATTACAGTATAAATCTAATGATGTTCCGTCATCAAAGAGCTGGAAGAAAACATAAATAATTTAAATCCAGTCTGAATGAAGGCTGAAAAAAAAAATTTTAGCCATGACCCCATTTTGTCAGCTAGCAAGAATGTGTATCTTAAACATTCATCTTGAAGGAGGAAGGTATGAAATTACAATTATGTGGAATTATTGAAAAATAACAGTCTGATGCGCGGAGAGATTGACAGGATCGGGTCATAACTGTAATGTGAATATTAGGAAGATTTATCATCATCAAACTATTCTTGAATTGACCTGGAAGAATGCTTGTGAATAATTGTTATACAGATAAATTAAATTGATAAACTAAATGGTTCAAACAACAACTCCAGCCTGTAAAAAAGCTGAAAATAGGGAATCTTTACAACGTGGATCCCCTACGGTCTTCTACTCAGTAAGCAAAAGCGGCAGCCACCAGGCTAGTCGAGCTGCTCAATTTAAATATTGAAACCTTATTTTGTGAAGTTCTTAAGAATACCGATTGAAACACAATGTAAACAAATAAAAGTTAAGAGTCTCATCCGAATCAAATGATTCCAAACGATACGCATTCATAGAAATTAAGTTTAAATAGACAAAAGTATTGAATATAGGAAGAAAAGCAAGCGTGCAAATGACATAATCTTTGCTTTATTTTGCTTTAAAATCAGTGCTAATTCTCAAATTTCATGTTTAGACTTTTTAGCTTGACATTTAAAGCTTATGTTCTTCATTTATAGATCTGTAATGTTAACTTCACTAAAATTTTGTAAATTTATATATTTAAAATTGAATTACTACTTTTACTTACTACTGATTTTCCCACATTTATACTCGCATTTTCATATATGCATACTTATTTCTCTTGATATGATCTAGTATATTCGCCATATATATATATATATATATATATACCTGCACATTTTTTTTATATAAATCTCTTACCTTGATTAAGTATGCACTCATACATTCCAATCCATTCATTCAATGATTATATTCCTTATAATCTTAGCTTTTAAACCACTTTGATGTATCGATATTAAGTTCACTTCTTACATTTATGCACCATTGACATTCACTCATCACACATATATCTTCTTGCTCTTCTTTTCTTCTTTTTTTTATTTTTTTATTTCTCAATGGTTCTCTTCCCTCTCTCATCAACTTTTTATTGCAAACCACTTGATAATTATTTCGCCTTTTAATCACTCAATATGATGTTTCTTTTATAACTTTTACTATACAGACATCAGCCACCTACATTCCGATAATAAACCCACTACCACATGCATCCTAACTTATCACATCCGATTAATCCTACATAGCTCCTCAACACTACTCAAACACCACCACATTTTTTCCATATCGGACCGGCCGACACCGTCCGCGATGATATTAGAAAGACACTAATACTAATTGTCTTACATCCTCCTGTCCGACATCGTTCACCACCACTTCTATACCCCAGGTCCAGTTCCCACTACAACTGAGCAAAGGCAGCATGAGCTAGAAGGAGACAGCAACTCAACTAAAAACCGAAACCACTGTTTAAAAATAACCACCACCTATTCAACTTCACCCCATCTTACTACCACTGTTTACCAACTCATTCGCTACCTAAGCTCCAATAACAACTTTAATTATTTTATTTTTCATTCTCCCCTCTTTCTCTCTGCTTCTAGAGCAGACAGTATTCAACACTTCTCACTTTTCCTGTATGTGTCGACCTAATTCAGACGTACGTTTTGTTCCCCGATGGCATCTCACTGCCGCTCGTATGCTTTCAACTAATCCCCTGTTACATTTACTATCACTCGCGCAAATAAACTCACTAACACTTTTGTATGCCCCCGTTTTTTTTTTTCTCACAGATTTTGCACAAATACCGCCATTTTAAATTTTTCACCCTGCTTCTCATTAAAGTTATTCTTCCTTTATCCCGCCTAGAACGAACTAAATCCTATTTCCGTCAGCAATCCACAATTCCATCTCACCTCAAAAGTCTTCACCTTTCTTCCCCGAAATCGTTCACATTGCTCCGTAAAACAATCTGCCTTTTCAACCATCAGACATCACATCACTCATCATACCAAATTTCATCAAAAACAAACCCTCCCTCTCTCGACGGACATTCTTCATGTCAGACCTCTATAATCACAACCAATCCACATCCGATTCCAGGGCATAACACCACTCCGGTAACCAAAGCACACCGAATTAACACGAACAGAGAGCAAAAAAAAGTGCGTGCGACCCGAACGGCGTCTTGCAGTGGATTTCGCTTATCAGCACTTTTGCTGCAAAAACTGCCTGGTTAATCTTCCGCCTACGTTCAAGAGATTCAATTCCCAGTAGTTGGCAACGATCTTCGTAGGGTGAAAGGTTCGTAGGATCGTACCAAGGAAGGTGGTGAAGAGCGTAACGAACGAATTTCCTCTGAACAGACTCGATCCTCGCTATCCAAACTGTTTCATACGGACACCATACTACTACACCAAATTCCAAGATCGATCGCACTAGAGAACAATATAGAGCTGTCAGGCAGGTAGGATCCCGAAACTCATCAGAGATCTTAAAGATGAATCCGAGCTGCCTGTTAGCTTTGGCTATGATATCCGTGTAATGTAGCTTAAATGTCAAAGCTGGATCAAGTGTAATTCCTAGATCGCGAACGTTGTCCACACGCTGCAGAGGTTGGTTATCGATCGTATTATTGAATGCAATAGGTTTTAGCTTGCGATGGAAAGCGATGATATTGCATTTTTGAACACTCAACGTTAGAAAATTCCTAGAGCACCACTCTTCGAAACTATCGATCAGGTGCTGCAACCGCAGGCAGTCAGTGAAGCATCGCACAACCACGTACATCTTGACATCGTCTGCATAGAATAACCGGCAGCTAGTTGGAATTATCAAACCGATTTCGTTAATGAATATGGAGAATAGCAGCGGTCCCAAATTGCTGCCTTGAGGAACGCCTGAGTTGTTTGAAAAATATTCCGATTGATCAGACCCGATTTTCACACAAAGCTCTCGATTGGTAAGATACGATTCAAACCAACGAGTGAGTCCATGAGAAACACCAAGCTTCTCGAGTTTGGCAATTAGAATGGCATGATCAAGCCGGTCGAAAGCAGCCTTGAGATCCACCTGTGCCCCTGCCTCCATATTCCGTAGGCATAGGGAAATGAAAGGAGCGAGGTTTGTTGAGACCGAACGTTTGGGGTGGAAACCATATTGGTCAGGAGAAATGTATTCTCTATGTAGGCACAAATTGAAGTAATTCCTCGGTAATTCTCCACTTTTTGTTTGTCTCCTTTCTTGAAAACCGGGAACATGAACGAAGATTTCCAACGAGAGGGAAATACACCTTGTTGTAACGAAATATTGAACAGCTTTGAAGGAGGAGAGGAAAGCTCTGTTGAGCATCTTTTGAGTATGGACGATGGAATGCCGTCAGGCCCAACAGCGTTCGAGAATTTCAGCTTCTGGATGGCAGAGTCGACGAGGTCCAATGTGACTGTGAAAATATCAAAGCTGAACGCGTCACTGGGAGTATCTCTGATCTCTGAGCCGTTGAATCGTTGAAAACACTCTTGAAATGCTCAGCCAGGAGGTTACATTTCTCTAAAGAAGTGTTGGCTCTTTTATCGCTTAGATGAATCTCAACCGGTAGCCCATCCTCTTTCCTTTTTGTCTTCACAAACGTCCAGAATAGCTTAGGATTACGCCGGAGATTGGTCTGCATACGTCTTGAGTACTTCTTGTATAGAAATCGGTTGTACATTCGGTAGCAATTACTTGCTAACGAAAATAATCGCTTGGTGAATGGATTACGGGACTGGCTGTATTTTCGAAGAGCCTTCGATCTCACACGCTTCAAGTGTTGTAATCGAGCATTGGACCATGCAGGTTTTCGAGCAGGTCTCCTCAGAGGCACACAATCCATTATTAATCGGCTAACAACTTCGTCGAAATAGTTAATGGACGAACAAAAGTCAAGCGACTGCCAATCTACCTGGGCCAGTGAGTGATTCAATGCGACGTAGCCAGTTCTACGAAAGTCCAGGCTTTGTACATCAACGATGTTTTCATAGAGAACAGGAACTGATCGATTGTTGACTGCTTCCAACGCTGGATCATCGGCGTCTAGATGTATCAGAGGCTCGGATGCCTCAGCGACACTGCACTCTAGTGCGGCGGCTTCGTTCACCAACACAAGATCAAGCAGCCAAGAGTTTCTGTTTGGTACAGAATTAATTTGCATTAAACCATGCATGCTAAAACCATCCAAAAGAGCACAGCGACCGAAGAATGTCAATGGTTGGATGATCATTCGCGGAAATATTCCAAACAAGCCCAGACTGGTTATAGTCGCCAAATAGCAGAGCTAGATCGTTGTGATGTAATCGGGACAATACAGCACCAATGGAACTGATATGGTTCTCAACGCAGCTCAAATTAGATTTACGGTCAGGAGGAAGGTACATAACGCCGATGCTTATCATGTTGTGTGACGTCGTAATCTTCACCCATAACTGCTCAAGAGAAGTACTAACCGGAGCAGGATCGAGGCAACAGTTCAGTCGTTGGAAACCGCAATCAAGACGCCACCACCGCGTGATTTGGCACTGTTCATCCGGTTACGGTCATTACGAAAGACTGAGAACCTACTGCCAAATAATTGTGCTGAGTGAATGCGATCATCTAGCCAGGTCTCGGTAAGAACTATTGCATCGTAGTTGGACTCAACAGCAGTCAAGAATAAGTCGTTAATTTTAGTTCGCAAGCCACGAACATTTTGATAATACACCACAAGTCCATCGGATAACATAGGTTGGCAATCGGAAAGGCAAGGTTCAGTCGGTGGTGAAGAAGACGTTGCGCTGAAACGTGGAGGCTGATCAGGCGAGAAATTGGTTTCAATAAACGCATACTTGCCTGAAATCAAAGGTTGGAAGACGCCTTCACCGTTCTCAACCACAGGGCCAGAACGACTACGATCTCAGGAATCAGTACAAACGACTGCGTTGAGAGGCTTAGGGGCTTCCATGGGGCGGTAGGCAATGCGTTCTGGGCTGGCAGTTTCAGAAAAGTGGCAGCTACGATTCGGTACAGTATGTTCAGAATCGGTGTTATAAAGGAAGCCGTCATCGGTGGACTGCAGACCGTGATGTTCAGGATTGAAATAAGCAACATTGGAAATGCAAGACGTGCTGTAACTTGAAGGCATATCAGGCGAAGAATTGTCTTGATCACATTTGTACTTGCCTGTTGAAGCTAGCTGGAAGACCCCTGATCCACATCTAGTCACAGGACCGGGACGACTGTGATGAGCGCTGGCAGGAATCAGCGAGACTGGACTAGGAGAACCAGGGGCTTGCAAAATGCAGTCCATAGTGTGACCCGGGCGTGAAGTTTGGTGACTCATGCTGTACAGTGGTTGTTTAATGCCGTTGGCAACAGAAATGCTGCTCAACAGGAGGAAGTCGGTGAAGGATTTGGTATCTAGAGGCGTAACACTGGAACTCGAAAACTGATCAAACAAATACCTGTTGCTACTGGAAGCATACTTGCCTGAACATGAAGGTTGGGGGATATTGTTGTTTGTTTACGGTTGATTTTATTGTGTTGAGCAAAAATTATATGCAAGATGCTAAACTGCGGTAGAAACTCCGAATCAAACAAAAAATTTAAATGTAAAAAACATTTGGTCAACTCCGACAAACACCACGCTCAAATTTCCGAAGGGCATTCATCAAAACCATTAAGGCTGTGAACCATTTGCCGGGTTAAATTTAACTCGTAGTTAAAAGTGACATTTCGAAAGTTATTTCTTATGTTCAAAAATCCCCGTGCTATCGATCGACCGGTTTTCGAGCCACGGTCGTCAAAATTTAACTTCTTGTCTGTCAGAAATAACCACGCTCGGATAGCAGGGTTAATCGATAACTTTCCATCTGTCAAATTTTAACCAAAAGTTAAAATAATCCACCAAATGGTTCAGAGCCTAAGAAGAATTAAGGCCGGCGCACAATAGATACGTTTTCGGGTTTTTTGACAGATAATGCATGGGCTAACTGTCAAAAAACCTGAAAACGTATCTATTGTGCGCCGACCTTTAGAAGCTCGATTGTCAAGTCCCATCTATTAGTTTCAGTCGGTTAACAGTACTTTTCGGAGCTCCAAACATTTGCAAAAGTTAATTAAATTTACAACACTTTTCATTAAAAATATTACCCGCGAGTGGCATCGGGGCATAACATTACTGCGTCAACCTACATTTGAATCGGACACAAACACTGGCGAGTATAATTGATCCAATAATGCACCTTCCCTCGAGTCCCGGTCTAATTTAGTTCCTTCCCCATTCCGGAGCCGGAGACCATCGCGGTTGGTTTATCTGCCAATTTCCAGCCCACTATTTTTCACTCTTTGTTCAGCTCAATTATGTTGTTAACCTGTTCGCGCTGTTTTGCTTGTTTGAATTACAACAACGATGAACCTCACCGGACTCATCTCACCTTAGGTTGCTGTTGATGCCTTGTAAAACATCTCCTTCTCTTTCAATTCATTTTCCCCCTCTACTAGATGGGGTAAAGTAATATCCTAGAGGTGCACATTTAATTGGCAACACTATTTTCCCATCTTTACTGCCGACCAAACCGCCCAGCCACCCACCTTCTCCCTTTTTTAAAGCAAGCACTTTCCTGGTGAATTCGTGATTGTAGGACAATTGCTGATACCTTTCTCGGACTGCCCACAGGAAGAACGCAAACAGCAGCAGCTGCAGATCACACGTGTGCCATTTTTACACTTTTATTAAAAATAAATCGCTGCCCTAAGGCAATAATGAAGTTAGTTTTAACTATATCAGCTGTTAGGTTAGGTTTATGGCTACCATAACCAACACACCACGCGCGGGAATCTTGGATTGCTTTGAGAGGTGAGGCCATTGCTGCCATGGATATAACTGCGCTGAGTCCACCCATCTATCGTAGCTTGCCTTGAAATGTTCGGTTTGATTAATTAAAAAAAAAGATTGCCATGGGTTGCTGTGATAGATGGGTTTTAATTAATATTTTCGCTCCAATAACATCATAATGCGTGGTTTGTTTTTGGCACAAGTGTTTAAAGAGGCCCATATTGGATTAGTTTGTTTCAGGGGAAGACTATAACTGAAAGAAGAGCAGAGGTTTTCTAAGCTACCATAGGCGTAGCCAGAGGGGAGCAGGGGGCACTACTACTTTTAATTTTGTTCAAAATTCTTGACAAAGTCTCATAATTATTTTTTTTTTTTCTAATTTTAAAAATGATTCAAGTTTGAAATGTAGTGCTTTTTGTTCATATCTTTGGATGTTTTAAAAGTTTTGAAATTTGTTGAGACTTAAATTTTTAGCTTATTTATTATATTCCCTGAATTTTAAACATTCCCTGAAGTCTCAATATAGGGAAAATGTTGGCTTCGTCAATACCTTAACCTATTATCGGCAGGAGGTAAACAAAGTCTTAGAGCACTTAAATTTGGCCAATGGATGCTCTCAAACACAATGTATCCACATACCACAATTGAGCCCTCAAGGACGTTGTTTACCTCCCAGACGATAATAGGTTAAGGTATTGCCGAAGCAAACATTTCCCTTACTACGGATGTGATCAGTTACTATTTCAGGTTCTAGATATCTTACAAAATTGCTTAGATCAATATTTTACTTGCCGGATTTCAGCTTAATAGCCTTCAGTATAAATATATTTGTAAATTTGTCTGATTTTGTTACTCAAAATCTGATTTTGAAATTGAAAACTTTTGAAATCTCGAACTGTAAAAATTACCTTAAGTCTATAACAAGGAAAATTTTAATTTAATAAGAAAATAATTTACACATGAACAGTTTAACAAACAAAATCTATAAAGCTCGATTCAAAGTAAATCTGGACGCACGGTTTAATACACCACCGCGCCCCTGGTGGTTGGAACCAGTGCTGAGATTTGTCATTGTCATTGACAGACTTTCGCGCGATATTGACAAAATTGTTCGTCACATAGTCACTGACAGACTTGATCCTCAAAAAAACCTTCGTCAAAATCTCATTCATTTTTTCGTCAATGACAAAGATTCACATGGTAACAAAAAGTGTAATTTAGTACATTCTGTGTCACATTATTGTTATCCAAGTAGCTCAGGACATAGATACTTGTTCACTTAAATGGATCCATGTAATTGTTTTGCTCAAGTCATTTAATTTCGTTACAAATTCAGCTAATAAACAAATCTGCACATGTTCGTCACTGACACCATTGTCATTGACAATTGACATGGTTTGCCTTGACTATGACTGTTTGCTCAAATGAGTGACCAAAGCAGAATTGTCAATATCACCGTGTACTGTCGAGATTTTGCAGCACTGGTTGGAACAAAAAACGTTTGACAGGCATTTGTTGATGTTTCATTGACGAAGAAATTGGTGAAAAGTTTTTCTCGATTGGTCGACGCATCCCGAAATTACGGATCATGGAACTTGAGAAAAGAAAATTAATTGTGCACAAACATCTAGAGAACCCTTCGTGGTCTGCCTCAAAAATAGCAAAAGTGATAAATTTCCCAACGTCAACGGTGAGTCTTGTAATCAAACGTTACAAGGATACTCTGAGTGTGGATAGAGCACAGCGCATCTATCATAAAAGTGGCACTAGGGACAAAGAGCTGAGGAGAAAGGTGTTGAGGTACGTGAAAAGCAACCCAGGTGTCTCCATACGTGATTTGGCAAAGAAATACGATTCCAACTTTTCCACCGTGCGTAACATCCTTTCAAGAGAAGGATATAAGTCTTTTTGTGCCAGTAAACATCCGAATCGCTCCCTGAAACAAAATTTAGTGGCCAAAAAGCGAGCACGATTACTTTACGAATTATAAACAAATCCCCGGACAAAAATTTTACTTGGCAACTGATCGTGGGGATGTCCCTTCCAGGTATAAATTTGTTTTTGCTGATAAGATTGCTCGGAAACTAATGATTTGGCAAGGAATCTGCAGTTGTGGCCTTAAAACCAAGGTTTTCATCACATCTCACACAATGACTTCGAAGGTTTACATTAAAGAGTGTCTGAAAAAGCAGATTTTACCCTTCATTCGGCAACACAAGACCAACGTTATGTTTTGGCTGGATCTAAAGGGTGATACGGTCAAAATTTGGTCAAGGGAAAACGCGTGTAAATCGGTGAAATCGTTTATTTAAAAAATCAAATTAAATTTCTTTTTCAAGTTCAATTAGTATAAAATTCAGGAAAAATATTCAGTTAGGCTTCCGCTTTTCCAAATCCGAATTGCCGGGCCTTACGCTTGACCCCTGCCATCAGATTTTGTACAGCCACCTTGTCCACCTTCTTCGCCGTAGAAAGCCAGTTTGCCTTGAACTGCTGCTCGCCCTTAGCAGTTTTTTTGGTCTTCTTTAGGTTCCGCTTGACAATAGCCCAGTATTTCTCAATTGGGCGGAGCTCTGGCGTGTTGGGAGGGTTCTTGTCCTTGGGAACCACATGCACGTTGTTGGCGGCGTACCACTCCATGGTCTTTTTACCGTAATGGCAAGATGCCAAATCCGGCCAAAACAGTACGGAACAACCGTGTTTCTTCAGGAAAGGCAGCAGACGTTTATTCAAACACTCTTTCACGTAAATTTCTTGGTTGACAGACCCGGAAGCTATGAAAATGCTGCTTTTCAAGCCACAGGTACAGATGGCTTGCCAAACCAGATATTTCTTTGCGAACTTTGACAGTTTCATGTGCTTGAAAACATCTGCTACCTTTCCCCTTCCTTTTGCCGTATAAAACTCCTGTCCCGGAGGCTGCTTGTAGTCGGCTTTGACGTAGGTTTCGTCGTTCATTACCACGCAGTCAAACTTCGTCAGCATCGTCGTGTACAGCCTCCGGGATCGCGCTTTGGCCGTCGTATTTTGTTTATCATCGCGATTTGGAGTCACTACCTTCTTGTAAGTCGATAGTCCGGCTCGTTTTTTGGCTCGATGCACGGTTGTAGACGATACACCCAGCTTATTTGCGGCATCTCGGAGAGAGAGGTTAGGGTTTCGCTTGAAACTACCGGCAACTCTCTTTGTCGTCTCAGCGGCTTCCGGTTTTCGATTTCCCCCCGATCCAGACTTCCTGGCTGTCGACAAACGTTCCCCAAACACTTTAATTACATTTGTAACGGTTGATTTGGCAACTTTTAGCGATTTTGCCAACTTTGCGTGCGAGTAGCTCGGATTTTCGCGATGCGCGAGCAAAATTTTGATACGCTGCTCTTCTTGCTTGGACGGCATTTTGACAACTGAAGAGTGAATTCCAAAATCAAAATAGCAGCAACATTCTACACACACACACCTTCAAAATGAGGGGTGTTCAGGTTTTTTAAATGCAAAATTGAAAGAAATACGTCAAGTTGATATTGACCAAATTTTGACCGTATCACCCTTTAGCCAGTTGCCACTGCTCTAAGGAGGTACTAGAATGGTATGCTGCAAACAATTTTAATTTCGTCGCCAAAGAGAAAGGTTCTTATGATGGTTCGAGACCCCTCCTCCTCTTTAAGGGGGGGCTCCCATACAAATGAAACTGAAATTTCTGCATAACTCGAGAACTAATCAAGCAAATGGAACCAAATTTGGCATGTGGAGGTCATAGAGGGTAGCCCCTTAGATAAGAGGAGGAGGCTACGTACAATATAGAATGCTTTTTTAATTTGGTGCATAAATTCAAGCTAATATTGAATCCCGGGCACACTCAGCTTGTAAATATTTAAAATGATTTGAATGATTGTTTTAACCAGTTCAAAATTAAATGGATACTTAAAATTGCCTTCGAATCGTTCCTACAGGATTTTAAACATTCGTTTAAAAGTTTCATAGGCCTGCAAAACTATATGAAAACACTAGGGGCATCCCACTCTAAACTTTAGTTTCAATACTCATTAAGTATTGTTACATCTCTCTTAAGTATTTTAAAGTATTTTCCAATATTTTTATCTTGACGTTATTTTGATCATAGTAAGTCTAGGCCATAACATCGGTTTCTAGTGTAATTGTTTTTATTTATTTCGTTGTCAAACATTACGCGTGAATTTTGCAAAATGTCTACCGAAGAGTTAGTTTCCTGTACGGTAAGTAATATATCCATTAAGGGGGTATTCCCGATCTTTTTTTTCAAAAAATCAAATTTTTTTTTTCACGTTTTTTTGTACTTTAGACTATATACTTTCATCCCCCCAAGCCGTTTTCCGATCAGCGAATTCGGTGTCCAGGCATAGCTGACTAATGGTAAGAACCCCCAAATGGTTTAAGAAAACTCTGTTAATCTAAAATTGAACTTCAACTTTGTAAAACTAATTCAAATGAGCTTTGAAAAATAAAAAAAAAACATACAAATATTAAAAAAGGCATGGTTTACATTTGACTCACTGTCTTCATTCACATGTTTGCCAAATACTGAATTTGCTCAATGGATTCAAATTTATCACTTATCTATTTCTATCTATTTATGTATTACCTACCCTTATTTTGTTCGAAACATATTTTCAAAAATACTTATAACAAAAACGTTTCGATCCAAATAGGGAATAGGAGTGAATATTATAATGAAACTTGTTCAGAAAAAGTGTGTTTGCTGAAAGTGTGTTTGCTGCTACTTAAATAAGAGAGATAAGAAAAGACACATAAACTAAAGACCATAATTGACCATTCTTCTGAACTTGTAAATCTCTTCTTTTGCATGATCTATTCACTAAATACTTTAACGCTCGCAATGCACACAATCCAACATAACACATAAAATCCTTGACAACATTGAGTAAACAAACAACAGAAATTTGTCTAACAACCAGGGAAGCAATCTAGTAATAAGTATTTCTTAAGTATTTTTAAGTATTTGTAGGTATCTAAGATACCAGTTAGAACTTTATAAGTACATCGTGAGAAATAAAAAGTTTAGAGTGGGATGCCCCTAGTGAAAACACTTTTTATTTATGGTGGGATAAAACTCAAAACACTTCAATTATATTGTGATCAAATATGTGAATAGTTTATCGCAAAATAACATGTAAACCAAGTACTTGAGGCTTAGGAGTCAGAGAACTTTGGTTGCTTGTAAGCTTTCTGTACACGGTAACCGCAAAATACCCAATAATGACTACACAGTAAGCATTTTCGAGGGAGACTGGGACTACCCATTTAATGAGTAAAAATATTACCCATTTATGAGTATTTGTTACTCAAAAATGAATACTTACAAATTGTTTTTGTAGTTGTAATTACTCATAAATGGGTAAAATTTTACTCATTTAATGGGTAGTCCCAGTTTCCCTCGAAAATCCTTACTTTGTAGTCATTATTGGGTATTTTGCGGCTACCGTGTAATGCCGAGTTGATGCTGTCACATCTTACACGCTTTTTCAAAACTACCCAAATTTTGGTAGAATCTACCCAGATCGGTCAAAACTGAACCTACCCAAAAATGGGTAAACTATGTTGGGAATGACAAGTTGACAAATGAACAAAGTCGATCGGATTCATGTCGATGTTGCCATTTGTTGTCAACTTGTCACTCCCAACACAGTTTACCCATTTTTGGGTAGGTTCAGTTTTGAAGGATCTGGTTGGATTCTACCCACATTTAGGTAGTTTTGAAATAGCGTGTACAGCTACACTTAACGAAAAAATCCGCAATACTTCGAATGATTATTGCATTGCTAGAACTAAAGAGCCTGCATTTATAAAGAGACGACTTGTCAAAATTGGAACAAGCGATTATCTTTCAAAGTCATAGGAAAAGTTATTCCAATCGAGCAGAAGACCTGTCAAATGGATAAGATGTCGTATCTTTATAAATTCAGACTCTTTAGCTAGAACCTTTTAACACAGTGCTGTGTGCAGTTAACAATGTCTAAAGACTTTACATATTACTCCAGTACTGAATTTCTCTTCCCACACTGATATTCGTAGCAAGCATTATATCAGGCGGTACGGCATTGACATTACAATCCGTACGAATATCAGTAGGTAAAAGTTGAAAGTCTTACGTTTATCTCAATAAATTAACTATTTTGTACATCCGTTGCATTCTTTTAATAGTACCGATGATTAGCTGGCGTATTTGAGAAAAAAATGTTATGGAACCTTAAGGTTGTGTTCCATTTGGTGAATTTTCACTTAAATTTGACAGATGGAAAATTTTCAAATAAGCCTGCTATTGTACCAGACTTATATTTGACAGACCAGGAATTAATTTTGACATACATCTTCTCGAAAATCGGAAGATCAACAACAGAGGGATTTTCTAACATTATAATTTATTTTCGACGTATCAAATTTAAGTAAAAATTTACCAAATGGAACACAGAACACAGTAGGCTCAATAACGATGTCAGTGTCAGTTGTGCACTGACATTGTGACGAGAGACATTGAGACGAGAGACATTGATATTGAAAATATGTGAGCTGATACTGATACTTTCCAGCACTGCTTTAACAATATGCTTTCTGATTTCTGATGATTGCCTTATGGCTGAATTCGTCATCAGCTGATGAGCATCCATATGACTATTATCCTAATAAAGGATGATATTTATTTGAAAAGACACTCAGAGGAAAAAATACCAAGAACAGCATGACTTGCAAATGCTTTAAAATAGATTTATAATTCGGTTATTTACACTTCCATATTGAATAGCCGCCATGAACAACCATTCCATTATGGATACAAAACTCATTTGTTGGTAGAAGAAACTTCCTGTCCACGAACTAGACAATCTTTGGTTTCCACTCTATACCAATGTTTGTACCACCTCTGAAAGCGATGACTACGTTTCCACCTCGTTTGTCAGCTCAGATTAGCAAATGACGTTCGATAGAGTTATTTTCATCATAGTTTTGGATGATTTGCGTTATGGGGCTGAACCAATACCATATGCATTTCAATTTAGGATGACAATCATTCTACATAGAGCATTATGTATTGCCTCGTTAGGCACGTCGCCCATAAAGAGGATAAATTTTGAGACAAGACAAGGCATCCTCAACAAGTGTAAGGAAAAGGATGTACTAATGTCCACAACAGGTACAGCAAAACATTACATATACACCCTTATTCGCACTATCTATTCAGGGATAGAAGGAAAAGAAGAGCCACCGCAGCCAGCTTAAACTTATACCGGGTGTAGAGTTTAGGATTAGAGTGTTCAGAAGCTTGGATATGATTTGAGAGAGCAAGCAAGATGTAGAGAGAGATAGAATGCGGGGTTGTAGGTAGGAGTTTCATCTAGCTAGGGGATTAAGGATTGGACGGTACAAGTGGTTGGTTGTGAAATACAAGTGTTGTGGAAATAAACCAAACATAAAAGGAACGTGTTTCTTATTAAAATATCATAACCCATGTTATAGAGGTAAGATTCTACATTTTGGCGCACTGTCGGTAGGATTATTTATGGAAAAGAGATTTATTTTTACCTTACCAGAAAAGATAAACGGGAACAAGTTTTTTTTTTGTGTGGGTTTTTCATTTTTTAAAAATAAGATAGTGTGTCTGTGAGATCGACGGATTGTATAAAAGGACCTGCTCCAAATTTTTGAAAGGGTTGCGTTGCTTTAATACTTTGTGGAGAGTTGAAATACATCATCGTGTTACAAACGATGATTCCATGTGGGTGAGATGAACCTAAACAAAAAAAAGGAGTCCGGTCTCGAGCCGAAGCCTATGCTAGTCCAGTCTGTGTACTGAAGAGCCACAAAAAAAAAATGGAAAAAACGGAAAAGCGAGTCCGGTCTACGATCGAAGCGCACCAATACTGCTAGTCCAGTCATTGTACTGAAGAGCATGAAGCGAGTCCGGTTTCAAGCCGAAGCGCACATACACAACGCAAGACCAGTCAATGTACTCAAGAGCGAGAAACGAGTCAAGTTTTGAACTGAAACGCACCAATACAATGATATCTGTCATTGCATTAAAGAGAGAGAAGCTATAAAAAGTGTTCTCATACTACTAAAATACAACCCTTTGTTTTGGTCTTGTTTTGATTTTCGTTCACAGCCGGGATAGCAAAGAAATGAGTTTTCATACTATTTTTTTTTCTCTCTCCTTGTATCAACAGTGAAAGTAGTGAGGGCATGTAAATAAAAGGAAGAGCTAAATAATGTAAAAGTTTTAGAGTGATAGTGTTGACAGGTAGTGAAGCACGGTAGCTACAAATCGTTTCACAAACATTATCATAAGCGTACATCATTTAGGTCGTTTCAGTGTTAGTAAAATCTTGCGCAGAAACTCAATACGATTGCCTTCAGAGTAAAAAAAAAACAAGTTATTGTTTGCTCTAAAAAGAAGTGAAAACAAATTAATTTGAACTGATGCAAAGTACATTTGAGGAATTTTCGGGACATTCTTTTATACTGTATGAACAATCCTAGAGTACCACTGTGGATCGAATTATCTAATCAAATTTAAATATTGTTTCAGATGAGTTTCGAAGGTAAAAGATTTTCGCTAGAACCCTTCAATGATGCAGTCGACACGCAAAATTTGAGACAGGAGTGGGAGGAGTGGCAAAGATCTTTCGAATTGGCATTGGAGTTGCGGAATGTTGAGACGCAGCATGAAAAGCTGGTTCTGCTGTTATCTTGTGGTGGTAGGGGACTACAGCGCATTTTTTATAACTTGTGTTGGCGAAAGCGAACACCTCGCGAATCATAACAACCTTGGCAAGCTGCCCGTCTGAACTGTCTGCAAACGTTCACTACAGTTTCCATGGGGAAGCTATTGAACGTCAAGTTGACAGCGTTGGAATGTCATTGGTAGATGGTAGGTTAAAAGAAAGATGAAAAAGAAGTATATTTTTGGAAAAGTTTGTAGTCAGTGATTAATAAAACAAATTACATTAAACTAAGATTTGAACTACACACAATTGTAAGTATACGAAATTGAATTACATACATGGAACTAAATATTGTGTTAAATTAATAGACAATAATCGAGGATATATACAAGAAGTTGCAACACGATAAACAAATTAAAATTGGACTAAACAATGTAAGATTTCTATATATTCTACTTTACACTTAAAACTAATTAAAATAAAATTTATAGCTTAAAGCATATTCCCACAAAACAAACTGGGTTTGCTAAAAAGACGTCCGAAGGTCTATGATTGTCGTGTGCCGCAACATTCTTTAAGATTGTTTAACCTCAATTCGGAAGGCGTCTTTCTTCCACCAGTGCACTGGGAACGAGAAGAATGTCGGGATCGAGAAAAAATAATCGGCTCAGCGTAGTACGCATGCTGTCGGAAGAGGAAAGTGCAGTGTTCGGTCAATGTCCCGCATGTAATCAGCCGGATGTGGCAGACAAATGGATGGTACAGTGCGATTCTTGTGAACAATGGTACCATTTCATCTGCGCTAAAGTGGATGAGAGTATCAAGGATAGGAGCTTTTCTTGTACTAAGTGTGCACCCCGACCAGCTCCATTAAGTTCGAAATCCAGCAGATCTACTTCTTCGAGTGCACGACTTGCTCGTCAAGAGTTGGAACTACGAAGACTTGCCGAGGAAAAAGCTCTGGAGGAGCAGCTACTGACGCAACAGCAGGATGAAGAAGCTGCATTACAGAAGAAAGCGATGGAACAGGAGAAAGAAAGGAAGGAACAGGCACGGCTCAGGATGCAGGAGTTACAGATGCAGTACATAAAGAAGAAGTATAACATTCTTCAAGCCACCGCAGAGGAGGACGACGACGACAGATGTGTACAGAGTCACCGAAGTATCCATAGCGTTAGGAGCACAGTCCAGGATTGGGTTAGGAAACACCACGATTCGGCCCTGGCCACCGGTAATGGGACAAACAATCTCCCCACCGATTCCACGTCGAACAATGTAAAGTTTCCCAATCGGACATCTGCAAATAACCAGGTTACTGGTGTCACTTCTACACCAGTCAGTGTTACCAAAGATCTTGAAGGAATAATGCCAACCACAGTAACTTCAGTACCTTGGAATCCATTATTTCCGTTCAGGGGACAGCCTTTACCCAACTTTACTCCTGGAATTAGTTTGCCTCTCCAGTTTCTAACGACAACCTCTGCTAATAAACCGCAAACAACTCAGCAAGGGCAGGTCTCGCAATATCCGATTCTGTCTGATCCAGATCCGTTCAAGCAACATACAATTCATGGAATAAGCACTCCGGTATCAACGACGGCAGCTCTGAATATTTCTCCGCTTACCAGCAGACAACAAGAGATGCTACATTTGACAGGTGTTAATATGTTGCACCCTACGACTACTACTACCGAAACGAATATGCTTCATCGGCAGATACATGATCTTCAGCAACAACTGTACCGTTTGCTTCATCAAGATGAGTCTAAGCGAGGAACGCAACCTACCCATGGAACTAACTACTCTGGCCCGAGCGTGTGTGGTCCCACGGTAACTGCTCTTGGAAGTATAATACCGTTCCAAGGTAGGTCTCAACACAATGTCCCTGTGGTGACCTTCAGTCAAAGTGGTACGAGCTATTGCTCGGTAACTGCTGCAGCTGGTATATCAAATCCTGTTTCTGCATCGGGAAAGTTCGTCCATCCTCTGCTGCAATCGCGTGTAACTAGCACAATGCCTTTGGGAAATTCGGTCACTGTCCCAGTGGTTCCTGGGTTCCCTCCACCTCCGTTTGTTCAAACTGTCCCAAGCTATTCTCAACCGATAGTTACTCCGATGGTTTCGCAAGGTACAGCACAACCAGTATTGGCAGCTGGACCAACTGCTCAGCAAATCGCCGCTAGACACGTCGTTCCAAGAGAATTACCAGAGTTCTCAGGTGACCCAGCTGATTGGCCTTTGTTTGCTAGCAGTTACGATAACTCTACTAGCATGTGTGGTTATACTGATGCAGAAAACCTTATGAGGCTTCAACGCTGCTTAAAGGGAACCGCTAGGGAAGCTGTACGATGTCATCTCCTTCACCCGTCTTCCGTTCCACAGATTCTAGGAACATTGCAGACACTTTTCGGTCGGCCGGAGTTAATAGTGAAATGTTTGCTTAGCAAGGTGCACTCAACCCCAGCACCGAGGGCAGATAGGTTAGAAAGTTTGATCAACTTTGGTCTGGTGGTACAGAATCTATGCAGTCATTTGCAGTCATTAGGTATGGAGGCTCACTTATCAAATCCAAACTTGTTGCAAGAGTTGGTGGATAAGCTTCCAGCGGGAGTAAAATTGGATTGGGCTTTGTACCAGCGTCAGCTGCCAATGGTGGACATCCGTGCCTTTGGCGATTACATGTCAACGTTGGTATCGGCTGCGAGCAACGTCACTCTGTGCACGGAGGTTTTGAAGAAACCAGAAAAACCTCGAGGCAAGGAAAAGGGGTATTTAAATGCTCATTCTGTGGAGGACGAACACAAATCCGAAAGAAGAGAACCGAAAAAGAGTGTGGATGCTCCTAAGCCCTGCTTGATGTGCAAGAAGATAGGACATAGAATAAGAGACTGCTTTAGCTTCAGGGGTTTGGATCTGGATAATCGATGGAAAACGGTGCAACAGCTAAATCTGTGTAGGCGTTGCCTTACTGCACATGGCAAGTGGCCGTGTAAAGCTCCAGCTTGTGGAACAAACGGATGCGAAGTACGTCATCATAAGCTGCTACATCCTGGTAAACCCGAAGTGAAAACCGAAGACCAGCCTACAACCTCTGGAACAGTGAACGTTCATCGACAACTGCCACGTCAAACCCTGTTTCGTGTTGTACCCGTTATTATACACGGGAAGCAAGCGTCAGTGGAGACCCTGGCGTTCCTCGATGATGGTTCGTCATTCACGTTGGTCGAGAAGGAGCTAGCGGAGGAGCTCGGAGTTAAAGGCAAGGTAGAACCACTTTGTCTACAATGGACCGGTAGCATCAGAAGAACGGAAACAGAATCTCAACTAATTCGCATAGGCATTTCAGGAGTTGATGGTGGAAAAGTGTATGCCCTTGACGGCGTGCGAACAGTCGACAACCTCGATCTACCACCGCAAACGTTACAGTTTGAGCAGATTGCACAAAGGTTCACGTATCTACGGGGACTTCCTGTGGCAAGCTATACGAATGCAGTTCCCCGTATTCTCTTAGGCGTAGATAACGCGCAGTTGATCGTTACGCTTAAAAAGAGGGATAGAAAAGTGTACGAACCAGTTGCTGCAAAAACCAAACTTGGCTGGACGCTGTACGGTAATGTTGAAGGTCCAGACGTACCCCAAGAGTATCGTCATCTTCATATCTGTGCGCGATCTCCAGATCAAGAACTTCACGATTTGGTCAAGGGGTTCTTCAACGTGGAAAGCATTGGAATATCGGCAGTACCTGCAATCGAATCAGAAGACAATCAACGAGCTCGTCAAATTCTCAAGGAAACAACAGTTCGCACACCATCAGGAAGGTTCGAAACGGGCCTCTTATGGAAGTACGATTACATAGAGTTTCCTGATAGTCGGTCTATGGCCGAGCAACGTATGAAATGCCTGGAGAAGAAGCTGTCGAAGATGCCGGAGGTGTACGACAACGTTAAGCAGCAGATCATGGACTTTCAAGCGAAAGGATACGCACACAAATTGACGGAAGAGGAGGCGGTCAATAGTGATCCTAGGAGGACTTGGTATCTACCATTGGGTGTAATTTTAAACCCGAATAAACCAGGGAAAATTCGCATCGTATGGGACGCAGCGGCAAAGGTCGAAGGAGTTTCACTGAATTCTATGCTGTTAACGGGGCCAGACCTTTTGACACCACTTCTGTCCGTTTTGTATCGTTTCCGTCAACGAGAGGTAGCAATATCGGGAGACATACGGGAAATGTTCATGCAGATGCTAATGCGTTCCCGAGATCGACAGTCTCTACGATTCGTATTCCGTAACGAACCAGGAGAGCAGGTGGAAGTTTACGTGATGGACGTGGCAATATTCGGAGCAACTTGCTCTCCATGCTCCGCTCAATACGTAAAAAACTTAAACGCTGAAGAGTGGAAAATGCAGTACCCCAGAGCTGCTGTTGCTATTCAGGAGAACCACTATGTGGACGACTACCTCGACAGCGTGGATACCGAGGAAGAAGCGGTTCAGCTGATAAAAGAGGTAAAAGCCGTTCATGCGAAAGCCGGATTTGATATTCGCAAGTGGTTATCCAATTCGAAAGATGTCGTTCAGCAGATAGGGGATCCAATTCCTCAGAACTCTAAAAACTTTATAGCCGACAAGACCACAAATTCCGAAAGAATCCTCGGAATGGTATGGCTGCCGGAACAAGACCTTTTTTCTTTCAACATCAACTTCCGGAACGAAATTCTACCGTTGCTAGATGGTACGAGGATTCCAACGAAGCGAGAAACTCTCCGTGTAGTCATGAGTATTTTTGACCCACTCGGATTGGTAGCGGCGTTCGTTGTACATGGAAAGTGTATTGTCCAGGATATTTGGAGAACCAAAACGAGTTGGGATGAGCAGATTCCTGAACAGATCTACGATCGTTGGCAACGGTGGGTGAACATACTTCATAAAATCAACACAGTGACAATCTCTCGGTGCTACTTTCCTGGTTATGAGCCGAGCAGTTTGGAGAGTGTGGACGTTCACGTTTTCGTGGATGCGAGTGAGACGGCTTACGCTGCCGTTGCTTACTTTCGCATCGTTGATCGTGAAGGCGTACGGTGTGCTCTAATTTCGTCGAAGACAAAAGTAGCACCACTAAAAACCTTGTCAGTACCACGGCTAGAACTACAAGCTGCGGTGATAGGGTCCCGATTGATGAAGTCAGTTGTTGAAGGTCATACGCTGCCAATACGTCGCCGAGTGATGTGGAGTGATTCAACAACAGTGCTCTCCTGGATACAGTCGGATCAAAGAAAATACGGACAGTTCGTTGCTGTTCGAATCAGTGAAATACTCTCGGAAACTAACCTAGGCGATTGGAGACACGTACCGTCAACCCTCAACGTAGCGGATGAAGCCACTAAGTGGGGCAAAGGACCTTGCTTCGAAGACGACAGCAGATGGTTTCGGGGACCAGGATTCTTGTACGAGGAAGAAGCGTTGTGGCCATCCAAGTCGTTACCTAGTCCTGATACCACGGAGGAAATACGACCAATTTATGCACACCATCGTGAAGCACCAAAACCACTGTTTGCTTACGATAGGTTTTCAAGAATAGAGAGCCTACAAAGAAGCGTATCATTTGCTCTACGGTTCGTCGCCAAATGCCGGAAAAGATTCCATACGGAGCTTCCGGACCAAATGATTCTATCTCGAGAAGAGCAACGGAAAGCGGAAACTACTCTGTGGCGGTCAATACAACTGGAAACATATCCGGATAAGATCCTGACCATACAGAAGAACGGTTCACTTCCTCCAGAGCAACAAGTTAAGCTGGAGAAGTATAGCCCGCTCCGAAATTTATCTCCGTTTCTGGACGAAGCGGGATTGCTGAGAGTCGACGGTAGAATAAGCGCAGCACCGGGAGTATCTGATGCAACAAAGTTTCCTGTTATTATGCCGAGAAGCCATTACGTAACACAGCTGCTAGTTGAATCGTATCACCGACGGTACGGACATGCAAACAGGGAAACCGTAACGAATGAGATCCGGCAAAAATTCTATATTCCTGCTTTGAGATCGATTGTTCGACGGGTTGCCAGGCAATGTACGTGGTGTAATGTCTATCGAGCTTTTCCCATGAATCCTCGTATGGCTCCATTGCCAGTAGCAAGAGTCACACCGTACGTTAGACCGTTCACTTTCGTGGGCGTTGATTACTGTGGGCCATATTTGATTCGCATTGGAAGAAGTAGCGTCAAGCGGTGGGTGATGTTGTTCGCGTGCCTGACGGTGAGAGCTGTGCATTTGGAAGTGGCAAGTACACTGTCGACTGAATCTTGCAAGATGGCTATCAGGAGGTTCATTTCAAGGCGGGGTGCACCTCAAGACATCTACAGCGACCAGGGCACGAATTTTGTAGGAGCAAGTAGAGAACTAAAGAAGGAGATTGACAGCATCAATCGTTTGTTGGCGGGAACTTTTACTAACTACGACACACAGTGGCA